>NW_027476177.1:0-300000 GCF_051020955.1 Megalopta genalis | reverse complement strand
GCATTTGAAGCTATATCAATTATATCGCAAGTATTTGAAGCTAAATCATTTGTTTCTCATGGATTTGCAGCTAAGCCTACTACTTCGCATTGATTTGAAACTAAATCATGCGTTTCGCTTGGATTTCAAGGTAACTCGTTTGTTTCGCCTGCATTTGAAGCTAAATCAAGATTATCACAATTATCTGAATCCAAACCATTTGTTTCGCAAGAATATGAAGCTAAACCATGTTTGTTTTGCATGAATTTGAAGCTAAATCATGAGTTTCGCTTGGATTTGAAGCTAACTCGTTTGTTTCGCCTGCATTTGAAGCTTTATCAATTATATCGCAAGTATTTGAAGCTAAATCATTTTTGTCGCGTGGATTTGAAGCTACGCCTTCTACTTCGCATTAATTTGAAGGTAAATCATGTGTTTCGCCTGGATTTGAAGCTAATTCGTTTGTTTCGCCTGCTTTTGAAGCTATATCAATTATATCGCAAGTATTTGAAGCTAAATCATTTGTGTCGCATGGTTTTGAAGATAACTCGTTTGTTTTTAATGCATTTGAAGCTATTTCATTTATATCGCAAGTATTTGATGCTAAATCATTTGTTTCGCATGAATTTTAAGCTAAGCCTTCTACATCGCATTGATTTGTAGATAAATCATGTGTTTCGCATGGATTTGAAGTTATACCTTCCATATCGTATTGATTTGAAGCTTAATCACGTGTTTCGCATGGATTTGAAGCTAAGACTTCTACTTCGCATTGATTTGAAACTAAATCACTTGTATCGCATTGATTTGCAGCTAAGCCTTCAACTTCGCATTGAGTTGAAGCGAAATCATTTGTTTTCCTTGGATTTGAAGCTAACGCGAGTGTTTCGCATGCAGTTGAAGCTAAATCATGTTTATCATAAGTATCTGAAGCTAAACCATCTGTTTCTCAAGATTTTGAAGCTAAACCATGTGTTTCTCATGGATTTGAATCTAAATCATGTGTTTCGCATGGATTTGATGCTAACTCGTTTCTTTCGCATGCATTTGAAGCAGTATCACCTATATTCGCAAGTATATGAAGCTAAGTCATTTGATTCGTATGGATATGAAGCTAAGCCTTCTACTTCGCATTGATTTGAAGCTAAATCATGCGTTTCGCTTGGTTTTAAATCTAACTCGTTTGTTTCGCATGCGGTTGAAGCTAATTCATGTTTATCACAAGTATATGAAGCTAAACCATTTGCTTCGCAAGAATATGAAGCTAAACCATGTGTTTCGCTTGGATTTGAAGCTAAATCATAAGTTTCGGATGGATTTGAAACTAACTCTTATGTTTCGCCTGCATTTGAAGCTAAATCATGTTTATCACAAGTATCTGAATCTAAACCATTTGTTTCGCAAGAATATGAAGCTAAACCATGTGTTTCGCATGAATTTGAAGCTGTTTCATGTGTTTCGCACAGATTTGAAGCTAACTCGTTTGTTTCGCCTGCATTTGAAGCTATATCAATTATATCTCAAGTATTTGAAGCTAAATCATTTGTGCCGCATGGCTTTGAAGATAAGCCTTCTACTTTGCATTAATTTGAAGGTAAATCATGTGTTTCGCTTGGATTTGAAGCTAACTCGTTTGTTTCGCCTGCTTTTGAAGCTACATCATTTATATCGCAAGTATTTGAAGCTAAATGATTTGTGCCGCATGGCTTTGAAGATAAGCCTTCTACTTTGCATTAATTTGAAGGTAAATCATGTGTTTCGCTTCGATTTGAAGCTAACTCGTTTGTTTCGCCTGCTTTTGAAGCTATATCATTTATATCGCAAGTATGTGAAGCTAAATCATTTGTTTCGCATGGATTTGGAGCTATGCCTACTACTTCGCATTGATTTCAAACTAAATCATTTGTTTCGATTGGATTTGAAGCTAACTCGTTTGTATCGCCAGCATTTGAAGCTATATCAATTATATCACAAGTATTTGAAGCTAAATCATTTGTGTCGCATGGCTTAGAAGCTAAGCCTACTACTTCGCATTGATTTGAAACTAAATCATGCGTTTCGCTTGGATTTGAAGGTAACTCGTTTGTTTCGCCTGCATTTGAAGCTTTATCATTTATATCTCAAGTATTTGAAGATATCTCATATATTTCGCAAGGATTTCAAGCTAACTCGTTTGTTTCGCCTGCATTTGAAGATATCTCGTTTGTTTCGACTTTATTTGAATATGTACCATTTATTTCGCAAGCATTTGAAGCTAATTCATTTGTGTCGCATGGATTTGATACTAAGCCTTCTGCTTCGCATTGATTTGAAGCTAAAACATGTGTCACGCATGGATTTGAAGCAGAATCATGTGTTTCGCATGGATTTGAAGCTAAGCCTTCTACATCGCATTGATTTGTAGCTAAATTATGTGTGTCGCATGAATTAGAAGCTAACTCGTTTATTTCGCCCGCATTTGAAGATTTATCAATTATATCGCAAGTATTTGAAGCTAAATCATTTGTGTCGCATGGCTTTGAGGATAAGCCTTCTACTTCGCATTAATTTGAAGGTAAATCATTTGTGTCGCATGGATTTGAAGCTAACTCGTTTGTTTCGCCTGCATTGAAGCTATATCACTTCTATCGCAAGTATTTGAAGCTAAATCATTTGTGTCGCATGGATTTGAAGCTAAGCCTTCTACTTCGCATTGATTTGAAACTAAATCATGTGTTTCGCTTGGATTTGAAGCTAACTCGTTTGTTTCGCCTGCATTTGAAGCTATATCATTTATATCACAAGTATGTGAAGCTAAATCATGTGTTTCGCACGGATTTGAAATTAACTCGTTTGTTTCGCCTGCATTTGAAGCTAAATCATGATTATCACAAGTATCTGAATCTAAACCATTTATTTCGCAAGAATATGAAGCTAAACCATGTGTTTCGCATGCATTTGGAGCTAAATCATGTGTTTCGCACAGGTTTGATGATAATTCGTTTGTTTCGCCTGCATTTGAAGCTATATCAATTATATCGCAAGTATTTGAAGCTAAATCATTTGTGTCGCATGGATTTGAAGCTAAGCCTTCTACTTCGCATTGATTTGAAACTAAATCATGTGTTTCGCTTGGATTTGAAGCTAACTCGTTTGTTTCCAATGCAGGTGAATGTAAATCATGTATACCACGAGTATTTGAAGCTAAACCATTTGGTTCGCATTGATTTGATGCTAAGCCTTCAACTTCGGAATGATTTGTAGCTAAATCATTTGTTTCCCTTGGATTTGAAGCTAACTCGATTGTTTCGCATGCAGTTGAAGCTATATCACGTTTATCACAAGTATCTGAAGCTAAACCACTTGTTTAGCAAGAATATTAATCTAAACCATGTATTTCGCATTGATTTGAAGCTAAATCATGTCTTCCGCTTGGATTTGAAGCTAACTCGTTTGTTTCGCCTGCATTTGAAGTTTTATCAAATATATCGCAAGTATTTGAAGCTAAATCATTTGTGTCGCATTGATTTGAAGCTACGCCTTCTACTTCGCATTGATTTGAAGCTAAATCATGTGTTTCGCTTGGTTTTAAAACTAACTCGTTTGTTTCGCACGCGGTTGAAGCTAAATCATGTTTATCACAAGTATATGAATCTAAACCATTTGTTTCGCAAGAATATGAAACTAAACCATGTGTTTCGCTTGGATTTGATGCTAAACCATGTGTTTTGCATGAATTTGAAACTAAGTCATGAGTTTCCATGAATTTCAATCTATCGCATTTGTTTCGCCTGCATTTGAAGCTATATCAATTATATCGCAATTATGTGAAGCTAAATCATGTGTTTCGCATGGATTTGAAGTTATACCTTCCATATCGTATTGATTTGAAGCTTAATCACGTGTTTCGCATGGATTTGAAGCTAAGCCTTCTACTTCGCATTGATTTGAAACTAAATCACTTGTATCGCATTGATTTGCAGCTAAGCCTTCAACTTCGCATTGAGTTGAAGCGAAATCACTTGTTTTCCTTGGATTTGAAGCTAACGCGAGTGTTTCGCATGCAGTTGAAGCTAAATCATGTTTATCATAAGTATCTGAAGCTAAACCATCTGTTTCTCAAGATTTTGAAGCTAAACCATGTGTTTCTCATGGATTTGAATCTAAATCATGTGTTTCGCACAGATTTGAAGCTAACTCGTTTGTTTCGCCTGCATTTGAAGCTATATCAATTATATCTCAAGTATTTGAAGCTAAATCATTTGTGCCGCATGGCTTTGAAGATAAGCCTTCTACTTTGCATTAATTTGAAGGTAAATCATGTGTTTCGCTTGGATTTGAAGCTAACTCGTTTGTTTCGCCTGCTTTTGAAGCTACATCATTTATATCGCAAGTATTTGAAGCTAAATCATTTGTGCCGCATGGCTTTGAAGATAAGCCTTCTACTTTGCATTAATTTGAAGGTAAATCATGTGTTTCGCTTGGATTTGAAGCTAACTCGTTTGTTTCGCCTGCTTTTGAAGCTATATCATTTATATCGCAAGTATGTGAAGCTAAATCATTTGTTTCGCATGGATTTGGAGCTATGCCTACTACTTCGCATTGATTTCAAACTAAATCATTTGTTTCGATTGGATTTGAAGCTAACTCGTTTGTATCGCCAGCATTTGAAGCTATATCAATTATATCGCAAGTATTTGAAGCTAAATCATTTGTGTCGCATGGCTTTGAAGCTAAGCCTACTACTTCGCATTGATTTGAAACTAAATCATGCGTTTCGCTTGGATTTGAAGGTAACTCGTTTGTTTCGCCTGCATTTGAAGCTTTATCAATTATATCGCAAGTATTTGAAGCTAAAATATTTGTGTCGCATGGTTTTGAAGATAATTCGTTTGTTTTTCATGCATTTGAAGCTATTTCACTTATATCGCAAGTATTTGAAGCTAAATCACTTGTTTCGCATTAATTTTAAGCTAAGCCTTGTACATCGCATTTATTTGTAGCTAATTCATTTGTTTCGTTTGGATTTGAAGCTAAAATATGTGTTTTGCATGAATTTGAAACTAAGTCATGAGTTTCCATGAATTTCAATCTATCGCATTTGTTTCGCCTGCATTTGAAGCTATTTCATTTATATCTCAAGTATTTGAAGATATCTCATATATTTCGCAAGAATTTGAAGCTAACTCGTTTGTTTTGCATGGGTTTGAAGATATCTCGTTTCTTTTCGACTTTATTTGAATATGTACCATTTATTTCGCAAGCATTTGAAGCTAATTCATTTGTGTCGCATGGATTTGATGCTAAGCCTTCTGCTTGGCATTGATTTGAAGCTAAAACATGTGTCACGCATGGATTTGAAGCTGAATCATGTGTTTCGCATGGATTTGAAGGTAAGCCTTCTACGTCGCATTGATTTGTAGCTAAATTATGTGTGTCGCATGGATTTGAAGCTAACTCGTTTATTTCGCCTGCATTTGAAGCTATATCATTTATATCGAAAGTATATGAAGCTAAACCATTTGTTTCGCAAGAATATGAAGCTAAACCATGTGTTTCGCTTGGATTTGAAGCTAACTCGTTTGTTTCGCCTGCATTTGAAGCTATATCAATTATATCGCAAGTAATTGAAGTTGAATCTTTTGTGTCGCTTGGCTTTGAGGATAAGCCTTCTACTTCGCATTAATTTGAAGGTAAATCATGTGTTTCGCTTGGATTTGAAGCTAACTCGTTTCTTTCGCCTGCATTTGAACCTATATCATTTATATCGCAAGTATGTGAAGCTAAATCATTTGTTTCGCATGGATTTGTAGCTATGCCTACTACTTCGCATTGATTTGAAACTAAATCATGTGTTTCGCTTGGATTTGAAGCTAACTCGTTTGTATCGCCTGCATTTGAAGCTATATCAATTATATCGCAATTATGTGAAGCTAAATCATTTGTTTCGCATGGATTTGAAGCTAAGCATTCTACTTCGCATTGATTTGAAACTAAATCGTGTGTTTCGCTTGGATTTGAAGCTAACCCGTTTGTTTCGCCTGCATTTGATGCTATATCAATTATATCGCAAGTATTTGAAGCTAAATCATTTGTGTCGCATGGATTTAAAGCTAAGCCTTCTACTTCGCATTGATTTGAAACTAAATCATGTGTTTCGCTTGGATTTGAAGCTAACTCGTTTGTTTGGCCTGCATTTGAAGCTTTATCAATTATATCGCAAGTATTTGAAGCTAAATCATTTGTGCCGCATGGCTTTGAGGATAAGCCTTCTACTTCACATGGTTTTGAAACTGAACCATGTGTTTCGCATGGATTTGAAGCTAACTCGTTTGTTTTGCATGGATTTGAAGATATCTCGTTTGTTTCGACTTTATTTGAATATGTACCATTTATTTCGCAAGCATTTGAAGCTAATTCATTTGTGTAGCATGGATTTGATACTAAGCCTTCTGCTTCGCATTGATTTGAAGCTAAAACATGTGTCACGCATGGATTTGAAGCAGAATCATGTGTTTCGCATGGATTTGAAGCTAAGCCCTCTACGTCGCATTGATTTGTAGCTAAATTATGTGTGTCGCATGGATTAGAAGCTAACTCGTTTATTTCGCCCGCATTTGAAGATTTATCAAATATATCGCAAGTATTTGAAGCTAAATCATTTGTGTCGCATGGCTTTGAGGATAAGCCTTCTACTTCGCATTAATTTGAAGGTAAATCATTTGTGTCGCATGGATTTGAAGCTAACTCGTTTGTTTAGCCTGCATTGAAGCTATATCACTTCTATCGCAAGTATTTGAAGCTAAATCATTTGTGTCGCATGGATTTGAAGCTAAGCCTTCTACTTCGCATTGATTTGAAACTAAATCATGTGTTTCGCTTGGATTTGAAGCTAACTCGTTTGTTTCGCCTGCATTTGAAGCTATATCATTTATATCACAAGTATGTGAAGCTAAATCATGTGTTTCGCACGGATTTGAAAATAACTCGTTTGTTTCGCCTGCATTTGAAGCTAAATCATGATTATCACAAGTATCTGAATCTAAACCATTTATTTCGCAAGAATATGAAGCTAAACCATGTGTTTCGCATGCATTTGGAGCTAAATCATGTGTTTCGCACAGGTTTGAAGATAATTCGTTTGTTTCGCCTGCATTTGAAGCTATATCAATTATATCGCAAGTATTTGAAGCTAAATCATTTGTGTCGCATGGATTTGAAGCTAAGCCTTCTACTTCGCATTGATTTGAAACTAAATCATGTGTTTCGCTTGGATTTGAAGCTAACTCGTTTGTTTCCAATGCAGGTGAATGTAAATCATGTATACCACGAGTATTTGAAGCTAAACCATTTGGTTCGCTTTGATTTGATGCTAAGCCTTCAACTTCGGAATGATTTGTAGCTAAATCATTTGTTTCCCTTGGATTTGAAGCTAACTCGATTGTTTCGCATGCAGTTGAAGCTATATCACGTTTATCACAAGTATCTGAAGCTAAACCACTTGTTTAGCAAGAATATTAATCTAAACCATGTATTTCGCATTGATTTGAAGCTAAATCATGTCTTCCGCTTGGATTAGAAGCTAACTCGTTTGTTTCGCCTGCATTTGAAGCATTATCAAATATATCGCAAGTATTTGAAGCTAAATCATTTGTGTCGCATTGATTTGAAGCTACGCCTTCTACTTCGCATTGATTTGAAGCTAAATCATGTGTTTCGCTTGGTTTTAAAACTAACTCGTTTGTTTCGCACGCGGTTGAAGCTAAATCATGTTTATCACAAGTATATGAAGCTAAACCATTTGTTTCGCAAGAATATGAAACTAAACCATGTGTTTCGCTTGGATTTGAAGCTAAATCATGTGTTTCGCATGGATTTGAAACTAACTCGTATGTTCCGCCTGCATTTGAAGCTATATCAATTATATCTCAAGTATTTGAAGCTAAATCATTTGTGCCGCATGGCTTTGAAGATAAGCCTTCTACTTTGCATTAGTTTGAAGGTAAATCATGTGTTTCGCTTGGATTTGAAGCTAACTCGTTTGTATCGCCTGCTTTTGAAGCTACATCATTTATATCGCAAGTATTTGAAGCTAAATCATTTGTGCCGCATGGCTTTGAAGATAAGCCTTCTACTTTGCATTAATTTGAAGGTAAATCATGTGTTTCGCTTCGATTTGAAGCTAACTCGTTTGTTTCGCCTGCTTTTGAAGCTATATCATTTATATCGCAAGTATGTGAAGCTAAATCATTTGTTTCGCATGGATTTGGAGCTATCCCTACTACTTCGCATTGATTTCAAACTAAATCATTTGTTTCGATTGGATTTGAAGCAAACTCGTTTGTATCGCCAGCATTTGAAGCTATATCAATTATATCGCAAGTATTTGAAGCTAAATCATTTGTGTCGCATGGCTTTGAAGCTAAGCCTACTACTTCGCATTGATTTGAAACTAAATCATGCGTTTCGCTTGGATTTGAAGGTAACTCGTTTGTTTCGCCTGCATTTGAAGATATCTCGTTTGTTTCGACTTTATTTGAATATGTACCATTTATTTCGCAAGCATTTGAAGCTAATTCATTTGTGTCGCATGGATTTGATACTAAGCCTTCTGCTTCGCATTGATTTGAAGCTAAAACATGTGTCACGCATGGATTTGAAGCAGAATCATGTGTTTTGCATGGATTTGAAGCTAAGCCTTCTACATCGCATTGATTTGTAGCTAAATTATGTGTGTCGCATGAATTAGAAGCTAACTCGTTTATTTCGCCCGCATTTGAAGATTTATCAATTATATCGCAAGTATTTGAAGCTAAATCATTTGTGTCGCATGGCTTTGAGGATAAGCCTTCTACTTCGCATTAATTTGAAGGTAAATCATTTGTGTCGCATGGATTTGAAGCTAACTCGTTTGTTTCGCCTGCATTGAAGCTATATCACTTCTATCGCAAGTATTTGAAGCTAAATCATTTGTGTCGCATGGATTTGAAGCTAAGCCTTCTACTTCGCATTGATTTGAAAGTAAATCATGTGTTTCGCTTGGATTTGAAGCTAACTCGTTTGTTTCGCCTGCATTTGAAGCTATATCATTTATATCACAAGTATGTGAAGCTAAATCATGTGTTTCGCACGGATTTGAAAATAACTCGTTTGTTTCGCCTGCATTTGAAGCTAAATCATGATTATCACAAGTATCTGAATCTAAACCATTTATTTCGCAAGAATATGAAGCTAAACCATGTGTTTCGCATGCATTTGGAGCTAAATCATGTGTTTCGCACAGGTTTGAAGATAATTCGTTTGTTTCGCCTGCATTTGAAGCTATATCAATTATATCGCAAGTATTTGAAGCTAAATCATTTGTGTCGCATGGATTTGAAGCTAAGCCTTCTACTTCGCATTGATTTGAAACTAAATCATGTGTTTCGCTTGGATTTGAAGCTAACTCGTTTGTTTCCAATGCAGGTGAATGTAAATCATGTATACCACGAGTATTTGAAGCTAAACCATTTGGTTCGCATTGATTTGATGCTAAGCCTTCAACTTCGGAATGATTTGTAGCTAAATCATTTGTTTCCCTTGGATTTGAAGCTAACTCGATTGTTTCGCATGCAGTTGAAGCTATATCACGTTTATCACAAGTATCTGAAGCTAAACCACTTGTTTAGCAAGAATATTAATCTAAACCATGTATTTCGCATTGATTTGAAGCTAAATCATGTCTTCCGCTTGGATTTGAAGCTAACTCGTTTGTTTCGCCTGCATTTGAAGTTTTATCAAATATATCGCAAGTATTTGAAGCTAAATCATTTGTGTCGCATTGATTTGAAGCTACGCCTTCTACTTCGCATTGATTTGAAGCTAAATCATGTGTTTCGCTTGGTTTTAAAACTAACTCGTTTGTTTCGCACGCGGTTGAAGCTAAATCATGTTTATCACAAGTATATGAATCTAAACCATTTGTTTCGCAAGAATATGAAACTAAACCATGTGTTTCGCTTGGATTTGATGCTAAACCATGTGTTTTGCATGAATTTGAAACTAAGTCATGAGTTTCCATGAATTTCAATCTATCGCATTTGTTTCGCCTGCATTTGAAGTTATACCTTCCATATCGTATTGATTTGAAGCTTAATCACGTGTTTCGCATGGATTTGAAGCTAAGCCTTCTACTTCGCATTGATTTGAAACTAAATCACTTGTATCGCATTGATTTGCAGCTAAGCCTCCAACTTCGCATTGAGTTGAAGCGAAATCATTTGTTTTCCTTGGATTTGAAGCTAACGCGAGTGTTTCGCATGCAGTTGAAGCTAAATCATGTTTATCATAAGTATCTGAAGCTAAACCATCTGTTTCTCAAGATTTTGAAGCTAAACCATGTGTTTCTCATGGATTTGAATCTAAATCATGTGTTTCGCACAGATTTGAAGCTAACTCGTTTGTTTCGCCTGCATTTGAAGCTATATCAATTATATCTCAAGTATTTGAAGCTAAATCATTTGTGCCGCATGGCTTTGAAGATAAGCCTTCTACTTTGCATTAATTTGAAGGTAAATCATGTGTTTCGCTTGGATTTGAAGCTAACTCGTTTGTTTCGCCTGCTTTTGAAGCTACATCATTTATATCGCAAGTATTTGAAGCTAAATCATTTGTGCCGCATGGCTTTGAAGATAAGCCTTCTACTTTGCATTAATTTGAAGGTAAATCATGTGTTTCGCTTGGATTTGAAGCTAACTCGTTTGTTTCGCCTGCTTTTGAAGCTATATCATTTATATCGCAAGTATGTGAAGCTAAATCATTTGTTTCGCATGGATTTGGAGCTATGCCTACTACTTCGCATTGATTTCAAACTAAATCATTTGTTTCGATTGGATTTGAAGCTAACTCGTTTGTATCGCCAGCATTTGAAGCTATATCAATTATATCGCAAGTATTTGAAGCTAAATCATTTGTGTCGCATGGCTTTGAAGCTAAGCCTACTACTTCGCATTGATTTGAAACTAAATCATGCGTTTCGCTTGGATTTGAAGGTAACTCGTTTGTTTCGCCTGCATTTGAAGCTTTATCAATTATATCGCAAGTATTTGAAGCTAAAATATTTGTGTCGCATGGTTTTGAAGATAATTCGTTTGTTTTTCATGCATTTGAAGCTATTTCACTTATATCGCAAGTATTTGAAGCTAAATCACTTGTTTCGCATTAATTTTAAGCTAAGCCTTGTACATCGCATTTATTTGTAGCTAATTCATTTGTTTCGTTTGGATTTGAAGCTAAAATATGTGTTTTGCATGAATTTGAAACTAAGTCATGAGTTTCCATGAATTTCAATCTATCGCATTTGTTTCGCCTGCATTTGAAGCTATTTCATTTATATCTCAAGTATTTGAAGATATCTCATATATTTCGCAAGAATTTGAAGCTAACTCGTTTGTTTTGCATGGGTTTGAAGATATCTCGTTTCTTTTCGACTTTATTTGAATATGTACCATTTATTTCGCAAGCATTTGAAGCTAATTCATTTGTGTCGCATGGATTTGATGCTAAGCCTTCTGCTTGGCATTGATTTGAAGCTAAAACATGTGTCACGCATGGATTTGAAGCTGAATCATGTGTTTCGCATGGATTTGAAGGTAAGCCTTCTACGTCGCATTGATTTGTAGCTAAATTATGTGTGTCGCATGGATTTGAAGCTAACTCGTTTATTTCGCCTGCATTTGAAGCTATATCATTTATATCGAAAGTATATGAAGCTAAACCATTTGTTTCGCAAGAATATGAAGCTAAACCATGTGTTTCGCTTGGATTTGAAGCTAACTCGTTTGTTTCGCCTGCATTTGAAGCTATATCAATTATATCGCAAGTAATTGAAGTTGAATCTTTTGTGTCGCTTGGCTTTGAGGATAAGCCTTCTACTTCGCATTAATTTGAAGGTAAATCATGTGTTTCGCTTGGATTTGAAGCTAACTCGTTTCTTTCGCCTGCATTTGAACCTATATCATTTATATCGCAAGTATGTGAAGCTAAATCATTTGTTTCGCATGGATTTGTAGCTATGCCTACTACTTCGCATTGATTTGAAACTAAATCATGTGTTTCGCTTGGATTTGAAGCTAACTCGTTTGTATCGCCTGCATTTGAAGCTATATCAATTATATCGCAATTATGTGAAGCTAAATCATTTGTTTCGCATGGATTTGAAGCTAAGCATTCTACTTCGCATTGATTTGAAACTAAATCGTGTGTTTCGCTTGGATTTGAAGCTAACCCGTTTGTTTCGCCTGCATTTGATGCTATATCAATTATATCGCAAGTATTTGAAGCTAAATCATTTGTGTCGCATGGATTTAAAGCTAAGCCTTCTACTTCGCATTGATTTGAAACTAAATCATGTGTTTCGCTTGGATTTGAAGCTAACTCGTTTGTTTGGCCTGCATTTGAAGCTTTATCAATTATATCGCAAGTATTTGAAGCTAAATCATTTGTGCCGCATGGCTTTGAGGATAAGCCTTCTACTTCACATGGTTTTGAAACTGAACCATGTGTTTCGCATGGATTTGAAGCTAACTCGTTTGTTTTGCATGGATTTGAAGATATCTCGTTTGTTTCGACTTTATTTGAATATGTACCATTTATTTCGCAAGCATTTGAAGCTAATTCATTTGTGTAGCATGGATTTGATACTAAGCCTTCTGCTTCGCATTGATTTGAAGCTAAAACATGTGTCACGCATGGATTTGAAGCAGAATCATGTGTTTCGCATGGATTTGAAGCTAAGCCCTCTACGTCGCATTGATTTGTAGCTAAATTATGTGTGTCGCATGGATTAGAAGCTAACTCGTTTATTTCGCCCGCATTTGAAGATTTATCAAATATATCGCAAGTATTTGAAGCTAAATCATTTGTGTCGCATGGCTTTGAGGATAAGCCTTCTACTTCGCATTAATTTGAAGGTAAATCATTTGTGTCGCATGGATTTGAAGCTAACTCGTTTGTTTAGCCTGCATTGAAGCTATATCACTTCTATCGCAAGTATTTGAAGCTAAATCATTTGTGTCGCATGGATTTGAAGCTAAGCCTTCTACTTCGCATTGATTTGAAACTAAATCATGTGTTTCGCTTGGATTTGAAGCTAACTCGTTTGTTTCGCCTGCATTTGAAGCTATATCATTTATATCACAAGTATGTGAAGCTAAATCATGTGTTTCGCACGGATTTGAAAATAACTCGTTTGTTTCGCCTGCATTTGAAGCTAAATCATGATTATCACAAGTATCTGAATCTAAACCATTTATTTCGCAAGAATATGAAGCTAAACCATGTGTTTCGCATGCATTTGGAGCTAAATCATGTGTTTCGCACAGGTTTGAAGATAATTCGTTTGTTTCGCCTGCATTTGAAGCTATATCAATTATATCGCAAGTATTTGAAGCTAAATCATTTGTGTCGCATGGATTTGAAGCTAAGCCTTCTACTTCGCATTGATTTGAAACTAAATCATGTGTTTCGCTTGGATTTGAAGCTAACTCGTTTGTTTCCAATGCAGGTGAATGTAAATCATGTATACCACGAGTATTTGAAGCTAAACCATTTGGTTCGCTTTGATTTGATGCTAAGCCTTCAACTTCGGAATGATTTGTAGCTAAATCATTTGTTTCCCTTGGATTTGAAGCTAACTCGATTGTTTCGCATGCAGTTGAAGCTATATCACGTTTATCACAAGTATCTGAAGCTAAACCACTTGTTTAGCAAGAATATTAATCTAAACCATGTATTTCGCATTGATTTGAAGCTAAATCATGTCTTCCGCTTGGATTAGAAGCTAACTCGTTTGTTTCGCCTGCATTTGAAGCATTATCAAATATATCGCAAGTATTTGAAGCTAAATCATTTGTGTCGCATTGATTTGAAGCTACGCCTTCTACTTCGCATTGATTTGAAGCTAAATCATGTGTTTCGCTTGGTTTTAAAACTAACTCGTTTGTTTCGCACGCGGTTGAAGCTAAATCATGTTTATCACAAGTATATGAAGCTAAACCATTTGTTTCGCAAGAATATGAAACTAAACCATGTGTTTCGCTTGGATTTGAAGCTAAATCATGTGTTTCGCATGGATTTGAAACTAACTCGTATGTTCCGCCTGCATTTGAAGCTATATCAATTATATCTCAAGTATTTGAAGCTAAATCATTTGTGCCGCATGGCTTTGAAGATAAGCCTTCTACTTTGCATTAGTTTGAAGGTAAATCATGTGTTTCGCTTGGATTTGAAGCTAACTCGTTTGTATCGCCTGCTTTTGAAGCTACATCATTTATATCGCAAGTATTTGAAGCTAAATCATTTGTGCCGCATGGCTTTGAAGATAAGCCTTCTACTTTGCATTAATTTGAAGGTAAATCATGTGTTTCGCTTCGATTTGAAGCTAACTCGTTTGTTTCGCCTGCTTTTGAAGCTATATCATTTATATCGCAAGTATGTGAAGCTAAATCATTTGTTTCGCATGGATTTGGAGCTATCCCTACTACTTCGCATTGATTTCAAACTAAATCATTTGTTTCGATTGGATTTGAAGCAAACTCGTTTGTATCGCCAGCATTTGAAGCTATATCAATTATATCGCAAGTATTTGAAGCTAAATCATTTGTGTCGCATGGCTTTGAAGCTAAGCCTACTACTTCGCATTGATTTGAAACTAAATCATGCGTTTCGCTTGGATTTGAAGGTAACTCGTTTGTTTCGCCTGCATTTGAAGATATCTCGTTTGTTTCGACTTTATTTGAATATGTACCATTTATTTCGCAAGCATTTGAAGCTAATTCATTTGTGTCGCATGGATTTGATACTAAGCCTTCTGCTTCGCATTGATTTGAAGCTAAAACATGTGTCACGCATGGATTTGAAGCAGAATCATGTGTTTTGCATGGATTTGAAGCTAAGCCTTCTACATCGCATTGATTTGTAGCTAAATTATGTGTGTCGCATGAATTAGAAGCTAACTCGTTTATTTCGCCCGCATTTGAAGATTTATCAATTATATCGCAAGTATTTGAAGCTAAATCATTTGTGTCGCATGGCTTTGAGGATAAGCCTTCTACTTCGCATTAATTTGAAGGTAAATCATTTGTGTCGCATGGATTTGAAGCTAACTCGTTTGTTTCGCCTGCATTGAAGCTATATCACTTCTATCGCAAGTATTTGAAGCTAAATCATTTGTGTCGCATGGATTTGAAGCTAAGCCTTCTACTTCGCATTGATTTGAAAGTAAATCATGTGTTTCGCTTGGATTTGAAGCTAACTCGTTTGTTTCGCCTGCATTTGAAGCTATATCATTTATATCACAAGTATGTGAAGCTAAATCATGTGTTTCGCACGGATTTGAAAATAACTCGTTTGTTTCGCCTGCATTTGAAGCTAAATCATGATTATCACAAGTATCTGAATCTAAACCATTTATTTCGCAAGAATATGAAGCTAAACCATGTGTTTCGCATGCATTTGGAGCTAAATCATGTGTTTCGCACAGGTTTGAAGATAATTCGTTTGTTTCGCCTGCATTTGAAGCTATATCAATTATATCGCAAGTATTTGAAGCTAAATCATTTGTGTCGCATGGATTTGAAGCTAAGCCTTCTACTTCGCATTGATTTGAAACTAAATCATGTGTTTCGCTTGGATTTGAAGCTAACTCGTTTGTTTCCAATGCAGGTGAATGTAAATCATGTATACCACGAGTATTTGAAGCTAAACCATTTGGTTCGCATTGATTTGATGCTAAGCCTTCAACTTCGGAATGATTTGTAGCTAAATCATTTGTTTCCCTTGGATTTGAAGCTAACTCGATTGTTTCGCATGCAGTTGAAGCTATATCACGTTTATCACAAGTATCTGAAGCTAAACCACTTGTTTAGCAAGAATATTAATCTAAACCATGTATTTCGCATTGATTTGAAGCTAAATCATGTCTTCCGCTTGGATTTGAAGCTAACTCGTTTGTTTCGCCTGCATTTGAAGTTTTATCAAATATATCGCAAGTATTTGAAGCTAAATCATTTGTGTCGCATTGATTTGAAGCTACGCCTTCTACTTCGCATTGATTTGAAGCTAAATCATGTGTTTCGCTTGGTTTTAAAACTAACTCGTTTGTTTCGCACGCGGTTGAAGCTAAATCATGTTTATCACAAGTATATGAATCTAAACCATTTGTTTCGCAAGAATATGAAACTAAACCATGTGTTTCGCTTGGATTTGATGCTAAACCATGTGTTTTGCATGAATTTGAAACTAAGTCATGAGTTTCCATGAATTTCAATCTATCGCATTTGTTTCGCCTGCATTTGAAGTTATACCTTCCATATCGTATTGATTTGAAGCTTAATCACGTGTTTCGCATGGATTTGAAGCTAAGCCTTCTACTTCGCATTGATTTGAAACTAAATCACTTGTATCGCATTGATTTGCAGCTAAGCCTTCAACTTCGCATTGAGTTGAAGCGAAATCATTTGTTTTCCTTGGATTTGAAGCTAACGCGAGTGTTTCGCATGCAGTTGAAGCTAAATCATGTTTATCATAAGTATCTGAAGCTAAACCATCTGTTTCTCAAGATTTTGAAGCTAAACCATGTGTTTCTCATGGATTTGAATCTAAATCATGTGTTTCGCACAGATTTGAAGCTAACTCGTTTGTTTCGCCTGCATTTGAAGCTATATCAATTATATCTCAAGTATTTGAAGCTAAATCATTTGTGCCGCATGGCTTTGAAGATAAGCCTTCTACTTTGCATTAATTTGAAGGTAAATCATGTGTTTCGCTTGGATTTGAAGCTAACTCGTTTGTTTCGCCTGCTTTTGAAGCTATATCATTTATATCGCAAGTATGTGAAGCTAAATCATTTGTTTCGCATGGATTTGGAGCTATGCCTACTACTTCGCATTGATTTCAAACTAAATCATTTGTTTCGATTGGATTTGAAGCTAACTCGTTTGTATCGCCAGCATTTGAAGCTATATCAATTATATCGCAAGTATTTGAAGCTAAATCATTTGTGTCGCATGGCTTTGAAGCTAAGCCTACTACTTCGCATTGATTTGAAACTAAATCATGCGTTTCGCTTGGATTTGAAGGTAACTCGTTTGTTTCGCCTGCATTTGAAGATATCTCGTTTGTTTCGACTTTATTTGAATATGTACCATTTATTTCGCAAGCATTTGAAGCTAATTCATTTGTGTCGCATGGATTTGATACTAAGCCTTCTGCTTCGCATTGATTTGAAGCTAAAACATGTGTCACGCATGGATTTGAAGCAGAATCATGTGTTTCGCATGGATTTGAAGCTAAGCCTTCTACATCGCATTGATTTGTAGCTAAATTATGTGTGTCGCATGAATTAGAAGCTAACTCGTTTATTTCGCCCGCATTTGAAGATTTATCAATTATATCGCAAGTATTTGAAGCTAAATCATTTGTGTCGCATGGCTTTGAGGATAAGCCTTCTACTTCGCATTAATTTGAAGGTAAATCATTTGTGTCGCATGGATTTGAAGCTAACTCGTTTGTTTCGCCTGCATTGAAGCTATATCACTTCTATCGCAAGTATTTGAAGCTAAATCATTTGTGTCGCATGGATTTGAAGCTAAGCCTTCTACTTCGCATTGATTTGAAACTAAATCATGTGTTTCGCTTGGATTTGAAGCTAACTCGTTTGTTTCGCCTGCATTTGAAGCTATATCATTTATATCACAAGTATGTGAAGCTAAATCATGTGTTTCGCACGGATTTGAAAATAACTCGTTTGTTTCGCCTGCATTTGAAGCTAAATCATGATTATCACAAGTATCTGAATCTAAACCATTTATTTCGCAAGAATATGAAGCTAAACCATGTGTTTCGCATGCATTTGGAGCTAAATCATGTGTTTCGCACAGGTTTGAAGATAATTCGTTTGTTTCGCCTGCATTTGAAGCTATATCAATTATATCGCAAGTATTTGAAGCTAAATCATTTGTGTCGCATGGATTTGAAGCTAAGCCTTCTACTTCGCATTGATTTGAAACTAAATCATGTGTTTCGCTTGGATTTGAAGCTAACTCGTTTGTTTCCAATGCAGGTGAATGTAAATCATGTATACCACGAGTATTTGAAGCTAAACCATTTGGTTCGCATTGATTTGATGCTAAGCCTTCAACTTCGGAATGATTTGTAGCTAAATCATTTGTTTCCCTTGGATTTGAAGCTAACTCGATTGTTTCGCATGCAGTTGAAGCTATATCACGTTTATCACAAGTATCTGAAGCTAAACCACTTGTTTAGCAAGAATATTAATCTAAACCATGTATTTCGCATTGATTTGAAGCTAAATCATGTCTTCCGCTTGGATTTGAAGCTAACTCGTTTGTTTCGCCTGCATTTGAAGTTTTATCAAATATATCGCAAGTATTTGAAGCTAAATCATTTGTGTCGCATTGATTTGAAGCTACGCCTTCTACTTTGCATTGATTTGAAGCTAAATCATGTGTTTCGCTTGGTTTTAAAACTAACTCGTTTGTTTCGCACGCGGTTGAAGCTAAATCATGTTTATCACAAGTATATGAATCTAAACCATTTGTTTCGCAAGAATATGAAACTAAACCATGTGTTTCGCTTGGATTTGATGCTAAACCATGTGTTTTGCATGAATTTGAAACTAAGTCATGAGTTTCCATGAATTTCAATCTATCGCATTTGTTTCGCCTGCATTTGAAGCTATATCAATTATATCGCAATTATGTGAAGCTAAATCATGTGTTTCGCATGGATTTGAAGTTATACCTTCCATATCGTATTGATTTGAAGCTTAATCACGTGTTTCGCATGGATTTGAAGCTAAGCCTTCTACTTCGCATTGATTTGAAACTAAATCACTTGTATCGCATTGATTTGCAGCTAAGCCTTCAACTTCGCATTGAGTTGAAGCGAAATCATTTGTTTTCCTTGGATTTGAAGCTAACGCGAGTGTTTCGCATGCAGTTGAAGCTAAATCATGTTTATCATAAGTATCTGAAGCTAAACCATCTGTTTCTCAAGATTTTGAAGCTAAACCATGTGTTTCTCATGGATTTGAATCTAAATCATGTGTTTCGCACAGATTTGAAGCTAACTCGTTTGTTTCGCCTGCATTTGAAGCTTTATCAATTATATCGCAAGTATTTGAAGCTAAATCATTTGTGCCGCATGGCTTTGAAGATAAGCCTTCTACTTTGCATTAATGTGAAGGTAAATCATGTGTTTCGCTTGGATTTGAAGCTAACTCGTTTGTTTCGCCTGCTTTTGAAGCTATATCATTTATATCGCAAGTATGTGAAGCTAAATCATTTGTTTCGCATGGATTTGGAGCTATGCCTACTACTTCGCATTGATTTCAAACTAAATCATTTGTTTCGATTGGATTTGAAGCTAACTCGTTTGTATCGCCAGCATTTGAAGCTATATCAATTATATCGCAAGTATTTGAAGCTAAATCATTTGTGTCGCATGGCTTTGAAGCTAAGCCTACTACTTCGCATTGATTTGAAACTAAATCATGCGTTTCGCTTGGATTTGAAGGTAACTCGTTTGTTTCGCCTGCATTTGAAGCTTTATCAATTATATCGCAAGTATTTGAAGCTAAAATATTTGTGTCGCATGGTTTTGAAGATAATTCGTTTGTTTTTCATGCATTTGAAGCTATTTCACTTATATCGCAAGTATTTGAAGCTAAATCACTTGTTTCGCATTAATTTTAAGCTAAGCCTTGTACATCGCATTTATTTGTAGCTAATTCATTTGTTTCGTTTGGATTTGAAGCTAAAATATGTGTTTTGCATGAATTTGAAACTAAGTCATGAGTTTCCATGAATTTCAATCTATCGCATTTGTTTCGCCTGCATTTGAAGCTATTTCATTTATATCTCAAGTATTTGAAGATATCTCATATATTTCGCAAGGATTTGAAGCTAACTCGTTTGTTTTGCATGGGTTTGAAGATATCTCGTTTCTTTTCGACTTTATTTGAATATGTACCATTTATTTCGCAAGCATTTGAAGCTAATTCATTTGTGTCGCATGGATTTGATGCTAAGCCTTCTGCTTGGCATTGATTTGAAGCTAAAACATGTGTCACGCATGGATTTGAAGCTGAATCATGTGTTTCGCATGGATTTGAAGGTAAGCCTTCTACGTCGCATTGATTTGTAGCTAAATTATGTGTGTCGCATGGATTTGAAGCTAACTCGTTTATTTCGCCTGCATTTGAAGCTATATCATTTATATCGAAAGTATATGAAGCTAAACCATTTGTTTCGCAAGAATATGAAGCTAAACCATGTGTTTCGCTTGGATTTGAAGCTAACTCGTTTGTTTCGCCTGCATTTGAAGCTATATCAATTATATCGCAAGTAATTGAAGTTGAATCTTTTGTGTCGCTTGGCTTTGAGGATAAACCTTCTACTTCGCATTAATTTGAAGGTAAATCATGTGTTTCGCTTGGATTTGAAGCTAACTCGTTTGTTTCGCCTGCATTTGAACCTATATCATTTATATCGCAAGTATGTGAAGCTAAATCATTTGTTTCGCATGGATTTGTAGCTATGCCTACTACTTCGCATTGATTTGAAACTAAATCATGTGTTTCGCTTGGATTTGAAGCTAACTCGTTTGTATCGCCTGCATTTGAAGCTATATCAATTATATCGCAATTATGTGAAGCTAAATCATTTGTTTCGCATGGATTTGAAGCTAAGCATTCTACTTCGCATTGATTTGAAACTAAATCGTGTGTTTCGCTTGGATTTGAAGCTAACCCGTTTGTTTCGCCTGCATTTGATGCTATATCAATTATATCGCAAGTATTTGAAGCTAAATCATTTGTGTCGCATGGATTTAAAGCTAAGCCTTCTACTTCGCATTGATTTGAAACTAAATCATGTGTTTCGCTTGGATTTGAAGCTAACTCGTTTGTTTGGCCTGCATTTGAAGCTTTATCAATTATATCGCAAGTATTTGAAGCTAAATCATTTGTGCCGCATGGCTTTGAGGATAAGCCTTCTACTTCACATGGTTTTGAAACTGAACCATGTGTTTCGCATGGATTTGAAGCTAACTCGTTTGTTTTGCATGGATTTGAAGATATCTCGTTTGTTTCGACTTTATTTGAATATGTACCATTTATTTCGCAAGCATTTGAAGCTAATTCATTTGTGTCGCATGGATTTGATACTAAGCCTTCTGCTTCGCATTGATTTGAAGCTAAAACATGTGTCACGCATGGATTTGAAGCAGAATCATGTGTTTCGCATGGATTTGAAGCTAAGCCTTCTACGTCGCATTGATTTGTAGCTAAATTATGTGTGTCGCATGGATTAGAAGCTAACTCGTTTATTTCGCCCGCATTTGAAGATTTATCAATTATATCGCAAGTATTTGAAGCTAAATCATTTGTGTCGCATGGCTTTGAGGATAAGCCTTCTACTTCGCATTAATTTGAAGGTAAATCATTTGTGTCGCATGGATTTGAAGCTAACTCGTTTGTTTCGCCTGCATTGAAGCTATATCACTTCTATCGCAAGTATTTGAAGCTAAATCATTTGTGTCGCATGGATTTGAAGCTAAGCCTTCTACTTCGCATTGATTTGAAACTAAATCATGTGTTTCGCTTGGATTTGAAGCTAACTCGTTTGTTTCGCCTGCATTTGAAGCTTTATCAATTATATCGCAAGTATTTGAAGCTAAATCATTTGTGTCGCATAGCTTTGAAGCTAACTCGTTTGTTTCGCCTGCATTGAAGCTATATCACTTCTATCGCAAGTATTTGAAGCTAAATCATTTGTGTCGCATGGATTTAAAGCTAAGCCTTCTACTTCGCATTGATGTGAAACTAAATCATGTGTTTCGCTTGGATTTGAAGCTAACTCGTTTGTTTCGCCTGCATTTGAAGCTATATCATTTATATCACAAGTATGTGAAGCTAAATCATGTGTTTCGCACGGATTTGAAAATAACTCGTTTGTTTCGCCTGCATTTGAAGCTATATCATTTATATCACAAGTATGTGAAGCTAAACCATGTGTTTCGCATGCATTTGGAGCTAAATCATGTGTTTCGCACAGGTTTGAAGCTAATTCGTTTGTTTCGCCTGCATTTGAACCTATATCATTTATATCGCAAGTATGTGAAGCTAAATCATTTGTTTCGCATGGATTTGTAGCTATGCCTACTACTTCGCATTGATTTGAAACTAAATCATGTGTTTCGCTTGGATTTGAAGCTAACTCGTTTGTATCGCCTGCATTTGAAGCTATATCAATTATATCGCAATTATGTGAAGCTAAATCATTTGTTTCGCATGGATTTGAAGCTAAGCATTCTACTTCGCATTGATTTGAAACTAAATCGTGTGTTTCGCTTGGATTTGAAGCTAACCCGTTTGTTTCGCCTGCATTTGATGCTATATCAATTATATCGCAAGTATTTGAAGCTAAATCATTTGTGTCGCATGGATTTAAAGCTAAGCCTTCTACTTCGCATTGATTTGAAACTAAATCATGTGTTTCGCTTGGATTTGAAGCTAACTCGTTTGTTTGGCCTGCATTTGAAGCTTTATCAATTATATCGCAAGTATTTGAAGCTAAATCATTTGTGCCGCATGGCTTTGAGGATAAGCCTTCTACTTCACATGGTTTTGAAACTGAACCATGTGTTTCGCATGGATTTGAAGCTAACTCGTTTGTTTTGCATGGATTTGAAGATATCTCGTTTGTTTCGACTTTATTTGAATATGTACCATTTATTTCGCAAGCATTTGAAGCTAATTCATTTGTGTCGCATGGATTTGATACTAAGCCTTCTGCTTCGCATTGATTTGAAGCTAAAACATGTGTCACGCATGGATTTGAAGCAGAATCATGTGTTTCGCATGGATTTGAAGCTAAGCCTTCTACGTCGCATTGATTTGTAGCTAAATTATGTGTGTCGCATGGATTAGAAGCTAACTCGTTTATTTCGCCCGCATTTGAAGATTTATCAATTATATCGCAAGTATTTGAAGCTAAATCATTTGTGTCGCATGGCTTTGAGGATAAGCCTTCTACTTCGCATTAATTTGAAGGTAAATCATTTGTGTCGCATGGATTTGAAGCTAACTCGTTTGTTTCGCCTGCATTGAAGCTATATCACTTCTATCGCAAGTATTTGAAGCTAAATCATTTGTGTCGCATGGATTTGAAGCTAAGCCTTCTACTTCGCATTGATTTGAAACTAAATCATGTGTTTCGCTTGGATTTGAAGCTAACTCGTTTGTTTCGCCTGCATTTGAAGCTTTATCAATTATATCGCAAGTATTTGAAGCTAAATCATTTGTGTCGCATAGCTTTGAAGCTAACTCGTTTGTTTCGCCTGCATTGAAGCTATATCACTTCTATCGCAAGTATTTGAAGCTAAATCATTTGTGTCGCATGGATTTAAAGCTAAGCCTTCTACTTCGCATTGATGTGAAACTAAATCATGTGTTTCGCTTGGATTTGAAGCTAACTCGTTTGTTTCGCCTGCATTTGAAGCTATATCATTTATATCACAAGTATGTGAAGCTAAATCATGTGTTTCGCACGGATTTGAAAATAACTCGTTTGTTTCGCCTGCATTTGAAGCTATATCATTTATATCACAAGTATGTGAAGCTAAACCATGTGTTTCGCATGCATTTGGAGCTAAATCATGTGTTTTGCACAGGTTTGAAGCTAATTCGTTTGTTTCGCCTGCATTTGAACCTATATCATTTATATCGCAAGTATGTGAAGCTAAATCATTTGTTTCGCATGGATTTGTAGCTATGCCTACTACTTCGCATTGATTTGAAACTAAATCATGTGTTTCGCTTGGATTTGAAGCTAACTCGTTTGTATCGCCTGCATTTGAAGCTATATCAATTATATCGCAATTATGTGAAGCTAAATCATTTGTGTCGCATGGATTTAAAGCTAAGCCTTCTACTTCGCATTGATTTGAAACTAAATCATGTGTTTCGCTTGGATTTGAAGCTAACTCGTTTGTTTGGCCTGCATTTGAAGCTTTATCAATTATATCGCAAGTATTTGAAGCTAAATCATTTGTGTCGCATGGCTTTGAGGATAAGCCTTCTACTTCTCATGGTTTTGAAACTGAACCATGTGTTTCGCATGGATTTGAAGCTAACTCGTTTGTTTTGCATGGATTTGAAGATATCTCGTTTGTTTCGACTTTATTTGAATATGTACCATTTATTTCGCAAGCATTTGAAGCTAATTCATTTGTGTCGCATGGATTTGATACTAAGCCTTCTGCTTCGCATTGATTTGAAGCTAAAACATGTGTCACGCATGGATTTGAAGCAGAATCATGTGTTTCGCATGGATTTGAAGCTAAGCCTTCTACATCGCATTGATTTGTAGCTAAATTATGTGTGTCGCATGAATTAGAAGCTAACTCGTTTATTTCGCCCGCATTTGAAGATTTATCAATTATATCGCAAGTATTTGAAGCTAAATCATTTGTGTCGCATGGCTTTGAGGATAAGCCTTCTACTTCGCATTAATTTGAAGGTAAATCATTTGTGTCGCATGGATTTGAAGCTAACTCGTTTGTTTCGCCTGCATTGAAGCTATATCACTTCTATCGCAAGTATTTGAAGCTAAATCATTTGTGTCGCATGGATTTGAAGCTAAGCCTTCTACTTCGCATTGATTTGAAACTAAATCATGTGTTTCGCTTGGATTTGAAGCTAACTCGTTTGTTTCGCCTGCATTTGAAGCTATATCATTTATATCACAAGTATGTGAAGCTAAATCATGTGTTTCGCACGGATTTGAAAATAACTCGTTTGTTTCGCCTGCATTTGAAGCTAAATCATGATTATCACAAGTATCTGAATCTAAACCATTTATTTCGCAAGAATATGAAGCTAAACCATGTGTTTCGCATGCATTTGGAGCTAAATCATGTGTTTCGCACAGGTTTGAACATAATTCGTTTGTTTCGCCTGCATTTGAAGCTATATCAATTATATCGCAAATATTTGAAGCTAATTCATTTGTGTCGCATGGATTTGATACTAAGCCTTCTGCTTCGCATTGATTTGAAGCTAAAACATGTGTCACGCATGGATTTGAAGCAGAATCATGTGTTTCGCATGGATTTGAAGCTAAGCCTTCTACATCGCATTGATTTGTAGCTAAATTATGTGTGTCGCATGAATTAGAAGCTAACTCGTTTCTTTCGCCTGCATTTGAAGCTATATCAATTATATCGCAAGTATTTGAAGCTAAATCATTTGTTTCTCATGGATTTGCAGCTAAGCCTACTACTTCGCATTGATTTGAAACTAAATCATGCGTTTCGCTTGGATTTGAAGGTAACTCGTTTGTTTCGCCTGCATTTGAAGCTATATCACTTATATCGCAAGTATGTGAAGCTAAATCATGTGTTTCGCATGGATTTGAAAATAACTCGTTTGTTTCGCCTGCATTTGAAGCTAAATCAAGATTATCACAATTATCTGAATCCAAGCCATTTGTTTCGCAAGAATATGAAGCTAAACCATGTTTGTTTCGCATGAATTTGAAGCTAAATCATGAGTTTCGCACAGATTTGAAGCTAATTCGTTTGTTTCGCCTGCATTTGAAGCTATATCAATTATATCGCAAGTATTTGAAGCTAAATCATTTGTGTCGCATGGCTTTGAAGATAAGCCTTCTGCTTTGCATTAATTTGAAGGTAAATCATGTTTTTCGCTTGGATTTGAAGCTAACTCGTTTGTTTCGCCTGCATTTGAAGCTTTATCAATTATATCGCAAGTATTTGAAGCTAAATCATTTTTGTCGCGTGGATTTGAAGCTACGCCTTCTACTTCGCATTAATTTGAAGGTAAATCATGTGTTTCGCCTGGATTTGAAGCTAACTCGTTTGTTTCGCCTGCTTTTGAAGCTATATCAATTATATCGCAAGTATTTGAAGCTAAATCATTTGTGTCGCATGGTTTTGAAGATAACTCGTTTGTTTTTCATGCATTTGAAGCTATTTCATTTATATCGCAAGTATTTGATGCTAAATCATTTGTTTCGCATGAATTTTAAGCTAAGCCTTCTACATCGCATTGATTTGTAGATAAATCATGTGTTTCGCATGGATTTGAAGTTATACCATCCATATCGTATTGATTTGAAGCGTAATCACGTGTTTCGCATGGATTTGAAGCTAAGCCTTCTACTTCGCATTGATTTGAAACTAAATCACTTGTATCGCATTGATTTGCAGCTAAGCCTTCAACTTCGCATTGAGTTGAAGCTAAATCATTTGTTTCCCTTGGATTTGAAGCTAACGCGAGTGTTTCGCATGCAGTTGAAGCTAAATCATGTTTATCATAAGTATCTGAAGCTAAACCATCTGTTTCTCAAGATTTTGAAGCTAAACCATGTGTTTCTCATGGATTTGAATCTAAATCATGTGTTTCGCATGGATTTGATGCTAACTCGTTTCTTTCGCATGCATTTGAAGCAGTATCATCTATATTCGCAAGTATATGAAGCTAAGTCATTTGATTCGTATGGATATGAAGCTAAGCCTTCTACTTCGCATTGATTTGAAGCTAAATCATGTGTTTCGCTTGGTTTTAAATCTAACTCGTTTGTTTCGCATGCGGTTGAAGCTAATTCATGTTTATCACAAGTATATGAAGCTGAACCATTTGTTTCGCAAGAATATGAAGCTAAACCATGTGTTTCGCATGCATTTGGAGCTAAATCATGTGTTTCGCACAGGTTTGAAGCTAATTCGTTTGTTTCGCCTGCATTTGAAGCTATATCAATTATATCGCAAGTATTTGAAGCTAAATCATTTGTGTCGCATGGATTTGAAGCTAAGCCTTCTACTTCGCATTGATTTGAAACTAAATCATGTGTTTCGCTTGGATTTGAAGCTAACTCGTTTGTTTCCAATGCAGGTGAATGTAAATCATGTATACCACGAGTATTTGAAGCTAAACCATTTGGTTCGCATTGATTTGATGCTAAGCCTTCAACTTCGGAATGATTTGTAGCTAAATCATTTGTTTCCCTTGGATTTGAAGCTAACTCGATTGTTTCGCATGCAGTTGAAGCTATATCATGTTTATCACAAGTATCTGAAGCTAAACCACTTGTTTAGCAAGAATATTAATCTAAACCATGTATTTCGCATTGATTTGAAGCTAAATCATGTCTTCCGCTTGGATTTGAAGCTAACTCGTTTGTTTCGCCTGCATTTGAAGCTTTATCAATTATATCGCAAGTATTTGAAGCTAAATCATTTGTGTCGCATTGATTTGAAGCTACGCCTTCTACTTCGCATTGATTTGAAGCTAAATCATGTGTTTCGCTTGGTTTTAAAACTAACTCGTTTGTTTCGCACGCGGTTGAAGCTAAATCATGTTTATCACAAGTATATGAAGCTAAACCATTTGTTTCGCAAGAATATGAAACTAAACCATGTGTTTCGCTTGGATTTGAAGCTAAATCATGTGTTTCGCATGGATTTGAAACTAACTCGTATGTTCCGCCTGCATTTGAAGCTATATCAATTATATCGCAAGTAATTGAAGTTGAATCATTTGTGTCGCATGGCTTTGAGGATAAGCCTTCTACTTCGCATTAATTTGAAGGTAAATCATGTGTTTCGCTTGGATTTGAAGCTAACTCGTTTGTTTCGCACGCAGGTGAATGTAAATCATATATACCACGAGTATTTGAAGCAAAACCATTTGGTTCGCTTTGATTTGATGCTAAGCCTTCAACTTCGCATTGATTTGTAGCTAAATCATTTGTTTCCCTTGGATTTGAAGCCAACTCGATTGTTTCGCATGCAGTTGAAGCTAAATCATGTTTATCACAAGTATCTGAAGCTAAATCATTTGTGTCGCATGGCTTTGAAGCTAAGCATTCTACTTCGCATTGATTTGAACCTAAATCATGCGTTTCGCTTGGATTTGAAGCAAACTCGTTTGTTTCGCCTGCATTTGAAGCTATATCAATTATATCGCAAGTAATTGAAGTTGAATCTTTTGTGTCGCTTGGCTTTGAGGATAAGCCTTCTACTTCGCATTAATTTGAAGGTAAATCATGTGTTTCGCTTGGATTTGAAGCTAACTCGTTTGTTTCGCCTGCATTTGAACCTATATCATTTATATCGCAAGTATGTGAAGCTAAATCATTTGTTTCGCATGGATTTGTAGCTATGCCTACTACTTCGCATTGATTTGAAACTAAATCATGTGTTTCGCTTGGATTTGAAGCTAACTCGTTTGTATCGCCTGCATTTGAAGCTATATCAATTATATCGCAATTATGTGAAGCTAAATCATCTGTTTCGCATGGATTTGAAGCTAAGCATTCTACTTCGCATTGATTTGAAACTAAATCGTGTGTTTCGCTTGGATTTGAAGCTAACCCGTTTGTTTCGCCTGCATTTGATGCTATATCAATTATATCGCAAGTATTTGAAGCTAAATCATTTGTGTCGCATGGATTTAAAGCTAAGCCTTCTACTTCGCATTGATTTGAAACTAAATCATGTGTTTCGCTTGGATTTGAAGCTAACTCGTTTGTTTGGCCTGCATTTGAAGCTTTATCAATTATATCGCAAGTATTTGAAGCTAAATCATTTGTGTCGCATGGCTTTGAGGATAAGCCTTCTACTTCACATGGTTTTGAAACTGAACCATGTGTTTCGCATGGATTTGAAGCTAACTCGTTTGTTTTGCATGGATTTGAAGATATCTCGTTTGTTTCGACTTTATTTGAATATGTACCATTTATTTCGCAAGCATTTGAAGCTAATTCATTTGTGTCGCATGGATTTGATGCTAAGCCTTCTGCTTCGCATTGATTTGAAGCTAAAACATGTGTCACGCATGGATTTGAAGCAGAATCATGTGTTTCGCATGGATTTGAAGCTAAGCCTTCTACGTCGCATTGATTTGTAGCTAAATTATGTGTGTCGCATGGATTAGAAGCTAACTCGTTTATTTCGCCCGCATTTGAAGATTTATCAATTATATCGCAAGTATTTGAAGCTAAATCATTTGTGTCGCATGGCTTTGAGGATAAGCCTTCTACTTCGCATTAATTTGAAGGTAAATCATTTGTGTCGCATGGATTTGAAGCTAACTCGTTTGTTTCGCCTGCATTGAAGCTATATCACTTCTATCGCAAGTATTTGAAGCTAAATCATTTGTGTCGCATGGATTTGAAGCTAAGCCTTCTACTTCGCATTGATTTGAAACTGAATCATGTGTTTCGCTTGGATTTGAAGCTAACTCGTTTGTTTCGCCTGCATTTGAAGCTTTATAAATTATATCGCAAGTATTTGAAGCAAAACCATTTGGTTCGCTTTGATTTGATGCTAAGCCTTCAACTTCGCATTGATTTGTAGCTAAATCATTTGTTTCCCTTGGATTTGAAGCCAACTCGATTGTTTCGCATGCAGTTGAAGCTAAATCATATTTATCACAAGTATCTGAAGCTAAACCACTTGTTTCGCAAGAATATTAATCTAAACCATGTGTTTCGCATTGATTTGAAGCTAAATCATGTCTTCCGCTTGGATTTGAAGCTAACTCGTTTGTTTCGCCTGCATTTGAAGCTTTATCAATTATATCGCAAGTATTTGAAGCTAAATCATTTGTGTCGCATAGCTTTGAAGCTAACTCGTTTGTTTCGCCTGCATTGAAGCTATATCACTTCTATCGCAAGTATTTGAAGCTAAATCATTTGTGTCGCATGGATTTAAAGCTAAGCCTTCTACTTCGCATTGATGTGAAACTAAATCATGTGTTTCGCTTGGATTTGAAGCTAACTCGTTTGTTTCGCCTGCATTTGAAGCTATATCATTTATATCACAAGTATGTGAAGCTAACTCATGTGTTTCGCACGGATTTGAAAATAACTCGTTTGTTTCGCCTGCATTTGAAGCTAAATCATGATTATCACAAGTATCTGAATCTAAACCATTTATTTCGCAAGAATATGAAGCTAAACCATGTGTTTCGCATGCATTTGGAGCTAAATCATGTGTTTCGCACAGGTTTGAAGCTAAGTCGTTTATTTCGCCCGCATTTGAAGATTTATCAATTATATCGCAAGTATTTGAAGCTAAATCATTTGTGTCGCATGGCTTTGAGGATAAGCCTTCTACTTCGCATTAATTTGAAGGTAAATCATTTGTGTCGCATGGATTTGAAGCTAACTCGTTTGTTTCGCCTGCATTGAAGCTATATCACTTCTATCGCAAGTATTTGAAGCTAAATCATTTGTGTCGCATGGATTTGAAGCTAAGCCTTCTACTTCGCATTGATTTGAAACTGAATCATGTGTTTCGCTTGGATTTGAAGCTAACTCGTTTGTTTCGCCTGCATTTGAAGCTTTATAAATTATATCGCAAGTATTTGAAGCAAAACCATTTGGTTCGCTTTGATTTGATGCTAAGCCTTCAACTTCGCATTGATTTGTAGCTAAATCATTTGTTTCCCTTGGATTTGAAGCCAACTCGATTGTTTCGCATGCAGTTGAAGCTAAATCATGTTTATCACAAGTATCTGAAGCTAAATCATTTGTGTCGCATGGCTTTGAAGCTAAGCATTCTACTTCGCATTGATTTGAACCTAAATCATGCGTTTCGCTTGGATTTGAAGCAAACTCGTTTGTTTCGCCTGCATTTGAAGCTATATCAATTATATCGCAAGTAATTGAAGTTGAATCTTTTGTGTCGCTTGGCTTTGAGGATAAGCCTTCTACTTCGCATTAATTTGAAGGTAAATCATGTGTTTCGCTTGGATTTGAAGCTAACTCGTTTGTTTCGCCTGCATTTGAACCTATATCATTTATATCGCAAGTATGTGAAGCTAAATCATTTGTTTCGCATGGATTTGAAGCTAAGCCTTCTACGTCGCATTGATTTGTAGCTAAATTATGTGTGTCGCATGGATTTGAAGCTAACTCGTTTATTTCGCCTGCATTTGAAGCTATATCATTTATATCGAAAGTATATGAAGCTAAACCATTTGTTTCGCAAGAATATGAAGCTAAACCATGTGTTTCGCTTGGATTTGAAGCTAACTCGTTTGTTTCGCCTGCATTTGAAGCTATATCAATTATATCGCAAGTAATTGAAGTTGAATCTTTTGTGTCGCTTGGCTTTGAGGATAAGCCTTCTACTTCGCATTAATTTGAAGGTAAATCATGTGTTTCGCTTGGATTTGAAGCTAACTCGTTTGTTTCGCCTGCATTTGAACCTATATCATTTATATCGCAAGTATGTGAAGCTAAATCATTTGTTTCGCATGGATTTGTAGCTATGCCTACTACTTCGCATTGATTTGAAACTAAATCATGTGTTTCGCTTGGATTTGAAGCTAACTCGTTTGTATCGCCTGCATTTGAAGCTATATCAATTATATCGCAATTATGTGAAGCTAAATCATCTGTTTCGCATGGATTTGAAGCTAAGCATTCTACTTCGCATTGATTTGAAACTAAATCGTGTGTTTCGCTTGGATTTGAAGCTAACCCGTTTGTTTCGCCTGCATTTGATGCTATATCAATTATATCGCAAGTATTTGAAGCTAAATCATTTGTGTCGCATGGATTTAAAGCTAAGCCTTCTACTTCGCATTGATTTGAAACTAAATCATGTGTTTCGCTTGGATTTGAAGCTAACTCGTTTGTTTGGCCTGCATTTGAAGCTTTATCAATTATATCGCAAGTATTTGAAGCTAAATCATTTGTGTCGCATGGCTTTGAGGATAAGCCTTCTACTTCACATGGTTTTGAAACTGAACCATGTGTTTCGCATGGATTTGAAGCTAACTCGTTTGTTTTGCATGGATTTGAAGATATCTCGTTTGTTTCGACTTTATTTGAATATGTACCATTTATTTCGCAAGCATTTGAAGCTAATTCATTTGTGTCGCATGGATTTGATGCTAAGCCTTCTGCTTCGCATTGATTTGAAGCTAAAACATGTGTCACGCATGGATTTGAAGCAGAATCATGTGTTTCGCATGGATTTGAAGCTAAGCCTTCTACGTCGCATTGATTTGTAGCTAAATTATGTGTGTCGCATGGATTAGAAGCTAACTCGTTTATTTCGCCCGCATTTGAAGATTTATCAATTATATCGCAAGTATTTGAAGCTAAATCATTTGTGTCGCATGGCTTTGAGGATAAGCCTTCTACTTCGCATTAATTTGAAGGTAAATCATTTGTGTCGCATGGATTTGAAGCTAACTCGTTTGTTTCGCCTGCATTGAAGCTATATCACTTCTATCGCAAGTATTTGAAGCTAAATCATTTGTGTCGCATGGATTTGAAGCTAAGCCTTCTACTTCGCATTGATTTGAAACTGAATCATGTGTTTCGCTTGGATTTGAAGCTAACTCGTTTGTTTCGCCTGCATTTGAAGCTTTATAAATTATATCGCAAGTATTTGAAGCAAAACCATTTGGTTCGCTTTGATTTGATGCTAAGCCTTCAATTTCGCAGTGATTTGTAGCTAAATCATTTGTTTCCCTTGGATTTGAAGCCAACATGGTTGTTTCGCGTGCAGTTGGAGCTATATCATATTTATCACAAGTATCTGAAGCTAAACCACTTGTTTCGCAAGAATATTAATCTAAACCATGTGTTTCGCATTGATTTGAAGCTAAATCATGTCTTCCGCTTGGATTTGAAGCTAACTCGTTTGTTTCGCCTGCATTTGAAGCTTTATCAATTATATCGCAAGTATTTGAAGCTAAATCATTTGTGTCGCATAGCTTTGAAGCTAACTCGTTTGTTTCGCCTGCATTGAAGCTATATCACTTCTATCGCAAGTATTTGAAGCTAAATCATTTGTGTCGCATGGATTTAAAGCTAAGCCTTCTACTTCGCATTGATGTGAAACTAAATCATGTGTTTCGCTTGGATTTGAAGCTAACTCGTTTGTTTCGCCTGCATTTGAAGCTATATCATTTATATCACAAGTATGTGAAGCTAACTCATGTGTTTCGCACGGATTTGAAAATAACTCGTTTGTTTCGCCTGCATTTGAAGCTAAATCATGATTATCACAAGTATCTGAATCTAAACCATTTATTTCGCAAGAATATGAAGCTAAACCATGTGTTTCGCATGCATTTGGAGCTAAATCATGTGTTTCGCACAGGTTTGAAGCTAATTCGTTTGTTTCGCCTGCATTTGAAGCTATATCAATTATATCGCAAGTATTTGAAGCTAAATCATTTGTGTCGCATGGATTTGAAGCTAAGCCTTCTACTTCGCATTGATTTGAAACTAAATCATGTGTTTCGCTTGGATTTGAAGCTAACTCGTTTGTTTCCAATGCAGGTGAATGTAAATCATGTATACCACGAGTATTTGAAGCTAAACCATTTGGTTCGCATTGATTTGATGCTAAGCCTTCAACTTCGGAATGATTTGTAGCTAAATCATTTGTTTCCCTTGGATTTGAAGCTAACTCGATTGTTTCGCATGCAGTTGAAGCTATATCATGTTTATCACAAGTATCTGAAGCTAAACCACTTGTTTAGCAAGAATATTAATCTAAACCATGTATTTCGCATTGATTTGAAGCTAAATCATGTCTTCCGCTTGGATTTGAAGCTAACTCGTTTGTTTCGCCTGCATTTGAAGCTTTATCAAATATATCGCAAGTATTTGAAGCTAAATCATTTGTGTCGCATTGATTTGAAGCTACGCCTTCTACTTCGCATTGATTTGAAGCTAAATCATGTGTTTCGCTTGGTTTTAAAACTAACTCGTTTGTTTCGCACGCGGTTGAAGCTAAATCATGTTTATCACAAGTATATGAAGCTAAACCATTTGTTTCGCAAGAATATGAAACTAAACCATGTGTTTCGCTTGGATTTGAAGCTAAATCATGTGTTTCGCATGGATTTGAAACTAACTCGTATGTTCCGCCTGCATTTGAAGCTATATCAATTATATCGCAAGTAATTGAAGTTGAATCATTTGTGTCGCATGGCTTTGAGGATAAGCCTTCTACTTCGCATTAATTTGAAGGTAAATCATGTGTTTCGCTTGGATTTGAAGCTAACTCGTTTGTTTCGCACGCAGGTGAATGTAAATCATATATACCACGAGTATTTGAAGCAAAACCATTTGGTTCGCTTTGATTTGATGCTAAGCCTTCAACTTCGCATTGATTTGTAGCTAAATCATTTGTTTCCCTTGGATTTGAAGCCAACTCGATTGTTTCGCATGCAGTTGAAGCTAAATCATGTTTATCACAAGTATCTGAAGCTAAATCATTTGTGTCGCATGGCTTTGAAGCTAAGCATTCTACTTCGCATTGATTTGAACCTAAATCATGCGTTTCGCTTGGATTTGAAGCAAACTCGTTTGTTTCGCCTGCATTTGAAGCTTTTTCAATTATATCGCAAGTATTTGAAGCTAAATCATTTGTGTCGCATTGATTTGAAGCTATGCCTACTACTTCGCATTGATTTGAAACTAAATCATGTGTTTCGCTTGAACTTGAAGGTAACTCGTTTGTTTCTTCTGCATTTGAAGCTATATCAATTATATCGCAAGTATTTGAAGCTAAATACGTGTTTCGCATGAATTTTAAGCTAAGCCTTCTACTTCGCATTGATTTGAAACTAAATCATGTGTTTCGCTTGGATTTGAAGGTAACTCGTTTGTTACGCCTGCATTGAAGCTACATCACTTCTATCGCAAGTATTTGAAGCTAAATCATTTGTGTCGCATGGATTTGAAGCTAAGCCTTCTACTTCGCATTGATTTAAAACTAAATCATGTGTTTCGCTTGGATTTGAAGCTAATTCGTTTGTTTCGCATGCACTTGAAGCTATATCAATTATATCGCAAGTATTGGAATCTAAGTCATTTGTCTCGCACGGATTTGTAGCTAAACCTTCTGCATCGCATTGATTTGAAACTGAATTAAGTTTTTCGCTTGGATTTGAATCTAACTCGTTTGTTTCGCCTGGATTAGAAGCTATATCATTTATATCGCAAGTATCTGAAGCTAAATCATTTGTTTCTCATGGATTTGAAGATAAACCATCTACATCGCATTGATATGAAGCTAAATCAAGTGTTTCGGTTGGATTTGATGCTAACTCGTTTGTTTCGCATGCAGTTGAAGCTAATTCCTGTATATCATAAATATCTGAAGCTAAACAATTTGTTTCGCATGTATTTGATGCTAAACCACGTGTTACCCATGAATTTGAACCTGAATCATGTGTTTCGTAAGCATTTGAAGCTTAATCATGAATATCACAAGAATTTGAAGATAAACCAGTTGCTTCGCATGGACTTGAAGATAAGCTTTCTACTTCGCATTGATTTGAAGCAAAATCATGTGTTTCGCTTGGATTTGAAGCTAGGCCTTCTACTTCGCATTGATTTGAAGCTAAATCATGTGTTTCGCATGGATTTGAAGCTAACACGCTTGTTTCGCCTCCATTTGAAGCATCATCATATACATTCGCAAGTATTTGAAGCCAAATCAGTTGTTTCACATTGATTTGAAGCTAAGCTTTCTCCTTCGCTTTGATTTGAAGCGAAATCATGTGTCTCGCTTGGATTTGAAGCTAAGTCATTTGTTTCGCATGGCTTAGAATGAAATTCGTTTATTTCGCCTGCATTTGAAGCTACATCATTTATATCGCAAGTATGTGAAGCTAAATCATTTGTTTCGAATGGATTTGAAGCTATGCCTTCTACTTCGCATTGATTTGAAACTAAATCATGTGTTTCGCTTGGATTTGAAGCTAACTCGTTTGTTTCGCCTGCATTTGAAGCTATATCAATTATATCGCAAGTATTTGTAGCTAAATCATTTGTGTCGCATGGCTTTGAAGCTAAGCCTTCTACTTCGGATTGATTTGAAGCTAAATCATGTGTTTCGCATGGATTTGAAGCTAAATCATGTGTTTCGCACAGATTTGAAGCTAACTCGTTTGTTTCGCCAGCATTTGAAGCTATATCAATTATATCGCAAGTACTTGAAGCTAAATCATTTGTGTCGCATGGCTGTGAAGATAAGCCTTCTACTTTGCATTAATTTGAAGGTAAATCATGTCTTTCGCTTGGGTTTGAAGGTAAATCATGTGTTTCGCACAGATTTGAAGCTAACTCGTTTATTTCGCCTGCATCTGAAGCTATATTATTTATATCGCAAGTATTTAAAGCTAAATCATTTGTGTCGCATGGCTTTGAGGATAAGCCTTCTATTTCGCATTAATTTGAAGGTAAATCATGTGTTTCGCTTGGATTTGAAGCTAACACGCTTGTTTCGCCTGCATTTGAAGCTATATCATTTATATCGCAAGTATGTGAAACTAAATCATTTGTTTCGCATGGATTTGAAGATAAGCCTTCTGCTTCGCATTGATTTGAAACTAAATCATGTGTTTCGCATGGATTTGAAGCTAAGCCTTCTACTTCACATTGATTTGAAACTAAATCATGTGGTTCGCAAGTATTTGAAGCTAAATCATTTGTGTCGCATGGCTTTGAATTTAACTCGTTTGTTTTGCCTGCATTGAAGCTATATCACTTCTATCGCAAGTATTTGAAGCTAAATCATTTGTGTCGCACGGATTTGAAGCTAAGCCTTCTACATAGCATTGATTTGAAACTAAATCATGTGTTTCGCTTAGATTTGAAGCTAACTCGTTGTTTCGACTGCATTTGAAGCTATATCAGTTATATCGCAAGTATTTGACGCTAAATCATTTGTATCGCGTGGCTTTGAAGCTAATCCTTCTACGTCGTATTGACTTGAAGCTAAATCATGTTTCGCATGGATTTGAAGCTAACTCGTTTGTTTCGCATGCAGGTGAAGGTTAATCATGTATACCACGAGTATTTGAAGCTAAACCATTTGGATGGCATTGATTTGATGCTAAGCCTTCAACTTCGCATTGATTTGAAGCTAAATAATTTGTTTCCCTTCGATTTCAAGCTAACTCGATTGTTTCGCATGCAGTTGAAGATAAATCATGTTTATCACAAGTATCTGAAGCTAAACCACTTGTTTCGCAAGAATATGAAGCTAAACCATGTGTTTCGCATTGATTTGAAGCTAACTCGTTTGTTTTGCCTGCATTTGAACCTATTTCATTTATATCGAAAGTATTTGAAGCTAAATCATTTGTTTCGTATGGATTTGAAGCTAAGCCTTCTACTTCGCATTGATTTGAAACTAAATCATGTGTTTCGCTTGGATTTGAGGCTAGGTCGATTGTTTCGCCTGCAGTTCACACTATATCTATTATATGGCAAGTATTTGAATATAAATCATTTGTTCCGCATGTATTTGAAGATAAGCCTTCTACTTCGCATTGATTTGTAGCTAAATCAAGTGTTTCCGTTGGATTTGAAGCTAACTCGTTAGTTTCTCCTGTATTTGAAGCTATATCACTTATATCCGAAGTATCTGAAGCTAAATCATTCCTGTCGCATGGATTTGAAGCTAAACCTTCTAAATCGTATTGATTTGAAGCTAAATCATGTGTTTCGCATGGATTTGATGCTAACTCGTTTGTTCCGCCTGCTTTTGATGCTATATCGCATATTTCGCAATTATCTGAAGCTAAATCATTTGTTCCGCATGGATTTGAAGCTAAGCCTTCTACTTCGCATTGATTTGAAGCTAAATCATGTGTTTCGCTTGGATTTGAAGCTGAACCTTCTACATAGCATTGATTTGCAGCTAAATCATGTGCTTCGCATGGATTTGAAGCTAACTCATTTGATTCACCTGCATTTGAAGCTATATCACCTATATTCCAAGTGCTGAAGCTCAATCATTTGTTCCACATGTATTTGAAGCTAAACCTTCTACATCGCATTGATTTGAAGCTAAATCTCGTGTATTGCATGGATTTGAAGCTAAACCTTCTACATAGCATTGATTAAATGCTAAATCATGTGTTTCGCATGGATTTGAAGCTAACTGGTTGTTTTCGTCTGCATTTGAAGCTATATCACTTATTTCGATAGTATCAGAATCTAAATCATTTGTGTCGCATGGATTTGAAGCTAAACCTTCTACGTGGCATTGTCTTGAAGCATAATCATGTGTTTTGCATGGATTTGAAGCTACATAGATTGTTTCGCCTGCATTTGATGCTATATCACTTATATCGCAAGTATCTGAACCTAAATCATTTGTGTCGCATGGCTTTGAAGCTAACTCGTTTGTTTCGCCTGCATTTGGAGCTATATCACTTATATTCGCTAGTATTTGAATCTAAATCTTTCATTTTGAACCTAAATAATGTGTTTCGCATGGTTTTGAAGATAATTCGTTCTTTACGCCCGCATTTGATGCTATATCACTTACATCGCCAGTATCTGAAGATAAATCGTTTGTTTCGCTTGAATTTGAAGCTGTGACATCAAATGCGCATTGATTTGAAACTTGATCATGTGTTTCGCATGGATTAGACGATAACTCGTTTGTTTCGCCTGCATTTGAAGCTGTATCACTTATCTCGCAAGTATTTGAAGCTAAGTCATTTGTTTCGCACGGATTTGAAGCTAAGCCTTCTACTTCGCATTGATTTGAAGCTAAATCATCTGCTTAGCTTGGATTTGAAGCTAACACGTTTATTTCACATTAAGTTGAACCTAAATCATGTATATCACAAGTATTTAAAGCTGACCATTTTGTTTCGCAAGAATATTAAGCTAAGCCATTTCTTTCGTAAGAATATGATGCTACACCATGTGTTTCGCATGAGTTTGGAGCTAAATCATGGGTTTCGCATGGATTTGAAGCTAACTCATTTGTTTCGCCTCCATTTGAAGCTACATCACTTATATTCGCAAGTATTTGAAGCCAAATCAGTTGTTTCGCATTGATTTGAAGCTAAGCTTTCTCCTTCGCATTGATTTGAAGCGAAATCATGTGTCTCGCTTGGATTTGAAGCTAACTCGTTTGTTTCGCATGCTGTTGAAGCTATATCAGTTATATCGCAAGTATTTGACGCTAAATCATTTGTGTCGCGTGGCTTTGAAGCTAATCCTTCTACGTCGTATTGACTTGAAGCTAAATCATGTGTTTCGCATGGATTTGAAGCTAACTCGTTTGTTTCGCATGCAGGTGAAGGTAAATCATGTATACCACGAGTATTTGAAGCTAAACCATTTGGATGGCATTGATTTGATGCTAAGCCTTCAACTTCGCATTGATTTGAAGCTAAATAATTTGTTTCCCTTCGATTTCAAGCTAACTCGATTGTTTCGCATGCAGTTGAAGATAAATCATGTTTATCACAAGTATCTGAAGCTAAACCACTTGTTTCGCAAGAATATGAAGCTAAACCATGTGTTTCGCATTGATTTGAAGCTAACTCGTTTGTTTTGCCTGCATTTGAACCTATTTCATTTATATCGCAAGTATTTGAAACTAAATCATTTGTTTCGCATGGATTTGAAGCTAAGCCTTCTACTTCGCATTGATTTGAAACTAAATCATGTGTTTCGCTTGGATTTGAAGCTAACTCGTTTGTTTCGCCTGCATTTGAAGCTAACTCAAGTGTATCACTAGTATTTGAAGTTAAACCATTTATTTCGCATGAATTCGAAGATAAGCCTCCTACTTCGCATTGATTTGAAGAAAAATCATGTGTTCGCATGGATTTGAATCTAACTCGTTTGTTTGGCACGCTGTTGAAGCTAAATCAAGTGTATCACAAGTATTTGAAGCTAAACCCTTTGCTTCGCAATTGATTCGAATATCAGCCTTCTACTTCCCATTTATTAGATGCTAAATCATGTGTTTCGCATGGATTTGAAGCTAACTCGTTTGTTTTACATGCTGTTGAAGCTAACTCAAGTGTATCACTAGTATTTGAAGCTAAACCATTTATTTCGCATGGATTCGAAGATAAGCCTCCTACTTCGCATTGATTTGAAGCTAAATCATGTGTTTCGCATGTATTTGAAGCTAACTCGTTTGTTTCGCATGCTGTTGAAGCTCAATCAAGTGTATCACAAGTATTTGAAGCTAAACCATTTGCTTCGCATGGATTCGTAGATCAGCCTTCTACTTCGCATTCATTTGATGCTAAATCATGTGTTTCGCGTGGATTTGAAGCTAACTCGTTTGTTTCGCATGCAGTTGAAGCTAAATCATGTATATCACAAGTATTTGAAGGTAAACCATTAGTTTCGCATGGATTCGAAGATCAGCCTTCTACTTCGCATTGATTTGATGCTAAATCATGTGTTTCGCATGGATTTGAAGCTAACTCGTTTGTTTCGCATGGATTCGAAGTTAAGCCTTCTACTTCGCATTGATTTGAAGCTAAATAATGTGTTTGGCTTGGATTTGAAGCTATCTCGTTTGTTTCGCATGCAGTTGAAGATAAATCATGTTTATCTCAATTATCTGAAGCTAAACTTTTGTTTCACAAGAATATGAAGCTGAACCATTTGTTTCGCATGAATTTGATTCTAAATCATGAGTTTCCCATGGATTTAGTGCTAAATCATGTGTTTCGCAAGCATTTGAAGCTAATTCATTTGTGTCGCATGAATATGATGCTAAGCCTTCTGCTTCGCATTGATTTGAAACTAAATCATAAATTCGCTTGGATTTGAAGCTATACCTTCTATATCGCATTCATTTGAAATTAGTCATGTTTTTTGCATGGATTTGTAGCTAACTCGTTTGTTTCGCCTGCAGATGAAGCTATATCACTTATATCGCAAGTATCTGATGCTAAATCATTTGTTTCGCATGGATTTGAAGCTAAACCTTCTACATCGCATTGATTTGCAGATAAATCATGTGTTTCGCATGGATTTGAAGCTATAGCTTCCATATCGCAAGTATTTGAAGCTAAATCATTTGTGTCGCATGTATTTTCAGCTAAGCCTTCTACTTCGCATTGATTTGAAAGTAAGTCATGTGTTTCGCTTGGATTTGAAGCTAACTCGTTTGCTTCGCCTGCATTTGAAGCTTTATAAATTATATCGCAAGTATTTGAAGCTAAATCATTTGTGTTGCATGTATTTGAAGCCACGCCTTCTACTTCGCATTGATTAGAAGCTAAATCATGTGTTTCGCATGGACTTGAAGCTAACTCGTTTGCTTCGCCTGCATTCGAAGCTATATCAATTATATCGGAAGTATTTGAAGCTTAATCATTTGTATCGCATGGCTTTGAAGATAAGCCATCTACCTTGCATTAATTTGAAGGTAAATCATGTGTTTCGCTTGGATTTGAAGGTAACTCGTTTGTTACACCTGCATTGAAGCTATATCGCTTCTATCGCAAGTATTTGAAGCTAAATCATTTGTGTCGCATGGATTTGATGCTAAGCATCTGCATCGCATTGATTTGAACCTAAATCATGTGTTTCGCTTGCATTTGAAGCTTAATCATGTGTTCTGCATCGATTTGAAGCTAACTCGTTTGTTTCGCCTGCATTTGTAGCTATTTCATATATGAGGCAACTATTGGAAGCTAAAACATTCGTTTCGCATGGATTTGAAGCCAAGCCTTCTACTTCGCATTGATTTGAAGCTAAATTATGTGCTTGGATTGGATTTGAAGCTAACTCGTTTGTTTCGCATGCAGTTGAATCCAAATCATGTATATCACAAGTATTTGAAGCTAAACAATTTGATTCGCATGGATTTGAAGCTAAGCCTTGTACTTTGCATTGAATTGGAGCTAAATCATGTGTTTCGCATGGATTTGAAGCTAACTCGTTTGTTTCGCATGCAGTTGAAGCGAAATCATGTATATCACAAGTATTTGAAGCTGAACCGTTTGCTTCGCATGAATTTGAAGCCAAATCATGTGTTTCGCATGGATTTGAAGCTAACGCGTTTCTTTCGTATGCAGTTGCAGCTAAATCATGTTTATCACAAGTATCTGAAGCTAAGACATTTCTTTCGCAAGAATATGAAGCTAATCCATGTGTTTCGCATGAATTTGGAGCTAAATCATGTGTTTGGCCTGCATTTGAAGCTAACTCGTTTGTGTCGCCTGCATTTGAAGCTATTTCATTTATACCGCAAGAATTTGAAGCTAAATCATTCGTTTCACATGGATTTGAAGCTATGCCTTCTACTTGGCATTGAATTGAAGCTAAATCGCGTGTATCGCTTAGATATGAAGCTAACTCGTTCGTTTCACATGCAGTTGAAGTTCAATCATGAATATCACAAGTATTTGAAGATAAACCAGTTGATTCGCATTGATTTGAAGTTAAGCCTTCTACTTCGCATTGATTTGAAGGTAATTGAAGTGTTTCGGTTGGATTTGAAGCTAACTCGTTTGTTTTGCATGCAGTTCAAGCTAAATCGTGTATATAATAAGTATCTGAAGCTAAACAATTTGTTTCGCATGTATTTGATGCTAAACCACGTATTTCGCATGAATTTGAACCTAAATCATGTATTTCGCATGCCTTTGAAGCTTACTCCTGTGTTTCCAATGGATTTGAAGCCTAGTCATGTGTTTGCATGGATTGGAATCTAAGCTTTCTACGTCGGATTGATTAGAAGCTAAATCATGTGTTTCGCATGGATTTGAAGCAGATTCTACCACATCGCATTGATTTGCAGCTAAATCATGTGTTTCGCATGGATTTGGAGCTAGACCTTCTATATCGCATTGATTTGAAGATAGTCATGTTTTTTGCGTGGATTTGTAGCTAACACGTTTGTTTCGCCTGCAGTTGACTCTATATCACTTAATCGCAAGTATTTGAATCTAAATCATTGGTTCCGCAAGGATTTGGAGCTGAGCCTTCTACTTGGCATTGATTTTAAGCTAAATCATGTGTTTCGCTTGGATTTGAAGCTAACTCGTTTATTTCGTATGCTGTTGAAGCTAAATCATGTATATATTACAAGTATTAGAAGCTAAACCATTTGATTAGCATGGATTTGAAACTAAGCCTTCTACTTGGCATTGATTTGATGCAAAATCATGTGTCTCGCTTGCACTTGAAGCTTAATCAATTGTTTCTCATGGATTTGAAGCCTAATCATGTGTTTTGCATGGATTTTGAAGCTTCCTCGATTGATTCGTCTGCATTTGAAGCTATATCATTTATATCGTAAGTACATGAAGTTAAATCATTCGATTCGCATGGCTTGGAAGCTAAATCATGTGTTTTGCATGGATATGAAGCTAACTAGTTTTTTTCGCCAGCATTTGAAGCTATATCAATTACATCGCAAGTATTTGAAGCTAAATCATTTGTGTCGCATGGCTTTAAAGATAAGCCTTCTACTTTGCATTAAATTGAAGGTATATCATGTGTTTCGCTTGGATTTGAGGGTAACTCGTTTGTTTCGCCTGCAATTGAAGCTAAATCATGTTTATCACAAGTATCTGAATCTAAACCATTTGTTTCGCAAGAATATGAACTAAACCATGTGTTTCGCATGAATTTAAAGCTAAATCATGTGTTTCGCACAGATTTGAAGCTAACTCATTTGTTTCGCCTGCATTTGAAGCTATATCAATTATATCGCAAGTATTTGAAGCTAAATCATTTGTGTCTCATGGCTTTGAAGATAAGCCTTCTACTTTGCATTAATTTGAAGGTAAATCATGTGTTTCGCTTGAATTTGAAGGTAACTCGTTTCTTTCGCCTGCATTTGAAGCTATATCATTTATATCGCAAGTATTTGAAGCTAAATCATTTGTTTCGTATGGATTTGAAGCTAAGCCTTCTACTTCGCATTGATTTGAAACTAAATCATGTGTTTCGCATGGATTAGACGATAACTCGTTTGTTTCGCCTGCATTTGAAGCTGTATCACTTATATCGCAAGTATTTGAAGCTAAGTCATTTGTTTCGCACGGATTTGAAGCTAAGCCTTCTAATTCGCATTGATTTGAAGCTAAATCATCTGCTTAGCTTGGATTTGAATCTAACACGTTCATTTCACATACAGTTGAACCTAAATCATGTATATCACAAGTATTTAAAGCTGACCATTTTGTTTCGCAAGAATATTAAGCTAAGCCATTTGTTTCGCAAGAATATGAAGCTAAACCATGTGTTTCGCATGAGTTTGGAGCTAAATCATGGGTTTCGCATGGATTTGAAGCTAACTCGTTTGTTTCGCCTCCATTTGAAGCTACATCACTTATATTCGCAAGTATTTGGAGCCAAATCAGTTGTTTCACATTGATTTGAAGCTAAGCTTTCTCATTCGCATTGATTTGAAGCGAAATCATGTGTCTCGCTTGGATTTGAAGCTAACTCGTTTGTTTCGCATGCAGTTGAAGGTAAATCATGTATACCACAAGTATTTAAAGCTAAACCATTTGTTTCGCATTGATTTAAAGCTAAGCCTTCAACTTCGCATTGATTTGAAGCTCAATCATTTGTTTCTCTTGGATTTGAAGCTAACGCGATTGTTTCGCATGCAGTTGAAGCTAAATCACTTGTATCGCTAGTATTTGAAGAAAAATCGTTTGATTCGCACGGATTTGTAGCTAAGCCTTCTACATCGCATTGATTTGAAGCTAAATCATGTATTTCGCTTGGATTTGGAGCCAAACCTTCTACATCGTATTGATTTGAAACTAATTCATTTGTTTCGCACGGATTTGGAGCTTACATGTTTGTTTCTCCTGCATTTGTAGCTATATCACTTATATCGCAAGTATCTGAACCTAAATCATTTGTTTCGCATGGACTCGAAGCTCAGCCTTCTACTTCGCATTGATTTTAAGCTAAACCATTTGTTTCGCAAGAATATGAAGCTAAACCATGTGTTTCGCATGGATTTGAAGCTAACTCGTTTGTTTCGCCTGCATTTGAAGCTTTATCAATTATATCGCAAGTATTTGAAGCTAAATCATTTGTGTCGCATTGATTTGAAGCTAAGCCTTCTACTTCGCATTGATTTGAAACTAAATCATGTATTTCGCTTGGATTTGAAGCTAACTCGTTTGTTTCGCCTGCATTTGAAGCTATATCACTTGTATCGCTAGTATTTGAAGAAAAATCGTTTGATTCGCACGGATTTGTAGCTAAGCCTTCTACATCGCATTGATTTGAAGCTAAATCATGTATTTCGCTTGGATTTGGAGCCAAACCTTCTACATCGTATTGATTTGAAGCTAATTCATTTGTTTCGCATGGATTTGAAGCTTACATGTTTGTTTCTCCTGCATTTGAAGCTATATCACTTATATCGCAAGTATCTCAACCTAAATCATTTGTTTCGCATGGACTCGAAGCTTAGCCTTCTACTTCGCATTGATTTTAAGCTAAACCATTTGTTTCGCAAGAATATGAAGCTAAACCATGTGTTTCGCATGGATTTGAAGCTAACTCGTTTGTTTCGCCTGCATTTGAAGCTGTATCATTTATATCGCAAGTATGTGAAGCTAAATCATTTGTTTCGCTTGGATTTGAAGCTAACACGTTTGTTTCACATGCAGTTGATGCTAAATCATCTGTATCATAAGTATCTGGAGATCAACAGTTTGTTTCGCATGTGTTTGAATCTAAACCATGTGTTTCCCATGAATTTGTAGCTAAATCATGGGTTTCGCATGGGTTTGAAGCTGACACGTTTGTTCCACATGCATTTGAAGCGATATCATTTATATCGCAAGTATTTTAAGCTAAACCTTTCCATTCGTATGGATTTGAAGCAAAGCCTTCTACTTCGCATTGATTTGAAGCTAAATCATGTGTTTCGCTTGTATTTGAAGCTAACTCGTTGTTTCGCCTGCCGTTGAAGCTAAATCATGAATATCACAAGTATTTGAAGCTAAACCATTTGATTCGCATGGATATGATGGCAAGCCTTCTACTACGCATTGATTTTAAGATAAATCATGTGTTTCGCATGGATTTGAAGCTAACTCGCGTGTTTCGCATGCATTTGAAGTTATATCACTTGTATCGCAAGTATCTGAAGCTAAATCATGTGTTTCGCTTTGGTTTGAAGCTAACTCGTTTGTTTCGCATGCACTTGAAGCTAAATCATGTATATCATAAGTATTTGAAGCCAAATTATTTGTTTCGCTTGGATTTGAAGCCAAGCCTTCTACTTCGCATTGATTTGAAGCTAAATCATGTGTGCCGCATGAATTTGAATCTAAATCGTGTGTATCGCTTGGATTTGAAGCTAACTCGTCTGTTTCGCATGCAGTTGATTCTAAATCATATATACCACAAGTATCTGAAGCTAAATCATTTGTTTCGCACGAATTTGAATCTAATCCATGTGTTTCGCATGAATTTTAAGCTAAATCATGTGTTTCGCATGGATTTGAAGCTAAGCCTTCTACTTCGCATTGATTTGAAACTAAATCATGTGTTTCGCTTGGATTTGAAGCTAACACGTTTGTTTCGCCTGCATTTGAAGCTTTATCAATTATATCGCAAGTATTTGAAGGTAAATCGTTTGTGTCGCATGTATTTTAAGCTACGCCTTCTGCATCGCCTTGTTTTGAAGCTAAATCATGTATTTCGCATGCATTTGAAGCTAACTCGTTTGTTTCGCATGCAGTTGAACGTAAATCATGTATACCACAAGTATTTGAAGCTAAACCATTTGTTTCGCATTGATTTGAAGCTAAGCCTTCAACTTCGCATTGATTTGAAGCAGAATCATGTGTTTCGCATGGATTTGAAGCTAACTCGTTTGTTTCGCCTGCATTTGAAGCTATATCAATTATATCGCAAGTATTTGAAGCTAAATCATTTGTGTCGCATTGATTTGATGCTAAGCCTTCAACTTCGCATTGATTTGAAGCAGAATCATGTGTTTCGCATGGATTTGAAGCCATCTTGTTTGTTTCGCCTGCATTAGAAGCTATATCATTTATATTGCAAGTATCTGAAGCTAATCAATTTGTTTCGCATGTATTTGATGCTAAACCACGTGTTACCCATGAATTTGAACCTGAATCATGTGTTTCGCATGCATTTGAAGCTTAATCATGTGTTTTGCATGGATTTGAAGCTAACTCATTTGTTTCGCATGCAGTTGAAGCTATATCACCTATATACCAAGTGTTCGAAGCTCAATCATTTGTTTCGCATGGATTTGAAGCTAAACCTTCTATTCGAACTGATTTGAAGCTAAATCATGCGTTTCGCATGGATTTGAAACTAACTCGTTTGTTTCGCATGCAGTTGAAGCTAAATCATGTTTACCACAAGTGTGGTAACAACAAACCATGTGTTAATCATGAATTTGAAGCAAAATCATGTGTTTCCCTTGGAGTTGAAGCTAACACGTTTGATTCGTATGCAGTTGCAGCTTTATCAATTATATCGCAAGTATTTGAAGCTAAATCATTTGTGTCGCATGGCTTTGAGGATAAGCCTTCTACTTCGCATTGATTTGAAACTAAACCATGTGTTTCGCTTGGATTTGAAGGTATGTCTACTACTTCGCATTGATTTGAAACTAAATCATGTGTTTCGCATGGATTTGAAGCTAAATCATGTGTTTCGCATGGATGTGAAACTAACTCGATGTTTCGCCTGCAATTGAAGCTAAACCATGTTTATCACAAGTATCTGAATCTAAACCATTTGTTTCGCAAGAATATGAAGCTAATCCATGCGTTTCGCATGAATTTGAAGCTAAGTCATGTGTTTCGCACAGATTTGAAGCTAACTCGTTGGTTTCACCTGCATTTGAAGCTATATCAATTATATCGCAAGTATTTGGAGCTAAATCATTTGTGTCGCATGGATTTGAGTATAAGCCTTCTACTTCGCATTAATTTGAAGGTAAATCGTTTGTTTCGCTTGGATTTGAAGCTAAATCATGTGTTTCGCACAGATTTGAAGATAACTCGTTTGTTTCGCCTGCATTTGAAGCTATATCAATTATATCGCAAGTATTTGAAGCTAAATCATTTGTGTCGCATGGCTTTGAAGATAAGCCATCTACCTTGCATTAATTTGAAGGTAAATCATGTGTTTCGCTTGGATTTGAAGGTATGTCTACTACTTCGCATTGATTTGAAACTAAATCATGTGTTTCGCATGGTTTTGAAGCTAAATCATGTGTTTCGCATGCATTTGAAGCTTAATCATGTGTTCTACATCGATTTGAAGCTAACTCGTTTGTTTCGCCTGCATTTGTAGCTATTTCATATATGAGGCAACTATTGGAAGCTAAAACATTCGTTTCGCATGGATTTGAAGCCAAGCCTTCTACTTCGCATTGATTTGAAGCTAAATTATGTGCTTGGATTGGATTTGAAGCTAACTCGTTTGTTTCGCATGCAGTTGAATCCAAATCATGTATATCACAAGTATTTGAAGCTAAACAATTTGATTCGCATGGATTTGAAGCTAAGCCTTGTACTTTGCATTGAATTGGAGCTAAATCATGTGTTTCGCATGGATTTGAAGCTAACTCGTTTGTTTCGCATGCAGTTGAAGCTAAATCATGTTTATCGCAAGTATCTGAAGCTAAACCATGTGTTTCGCTATGTTTTGAAGCTAAATCATGTGTTTCGATTGGATTTGAAGCTAACTCGTTTGTTTCGCCTGCATTTGATACTGTATGAATTATATCGCAAGTATTTGAAGCTAAATCATTTCTGTCGCATGGCTTTGAAGCTAACTCGTTTGTTTCGCCTGCATTGAAGCTATATCACCTCTATCGCAAGTATTTGAAGCTAAATCATTTGTGTCGCACGGATTTGAAGCTAAGCCTTCTACTTCGCATTGATTTGAAACTAAATCATCTGTTTTGCTTGGATTTGAATCTAACTCGTTTGTTTCGCCTGCATTTGAAGCTTTATCAATTATATCGCAATTATCTGAAGCTAAATCATTTGTTTCTCATGTATGTGAAGCTAAGCCTTCTACTTCGCATTGATTTGAAACTAAACCATGTGTTTCGCTGGGATTTGAAGCTAACTCGTTTGTTTCCCCTGCATTTGAGGCTATATCATTTATATCGCAAGTATGTGAAGCTAAATCAATTGTTTCGCATGGATATGAAGCTATGTTTACTACTTCGCATTGATGTGAAACTAAATCATGTGTTTCGCATGGATTTGAAGCTAAACCATTTGTGTCGCATGGCTTTGAAGCTAACTCGTTTGTTTCGCCTGCATTGAAGCTATATCACTTCTATCGCAAGTATTTGAAGCTAAATCATTTGTGTCGCATGGATTTGAAACTAAGCCTTCTACTTCGCATTGATTTGAAGCTAAATCATGTGTTTCGCACAGATTTGAAGCTAACTCGTTTGTTTCGCCTGCATTTGGTGCTATATCAATTATATTGCAAGTATTTGAAACTAAATCATTTGTGTTGCATAGCTTTGAAGATAAGCCTTCCACTTTGCATTAATTTGAAGGTAAATCATGTGTTTCGCTTGGATTTGAAGCTAAGCCTTCTACTTCGCATTGATTTGGAACTAAATCATGTGTTTCGCTTGGATTTGTAGTTAAGTTGTTTGCTTCGCATGCATTTGAAGCTAAATCAATCATATAGCAAGTATTTGAAGCAGAATCATTTGTGTCGCATGGCTTTGATGATAAGCCTTCTACTTCGCATTAATTTGAAGGTAAGTCATGTGTTTCGCTTGGATTTGAAGCTATGTCTACTACTTCGCATTGATTTGAAACTAAATCATGTGTTTCGCATGGATTTGAAGCTAAATCATGTGTTTCGCATGGATGTGAAACTAACTCGATGTTTCGCCTGCATTTGAAGCTAAATCATGTTTATCACAAGTACCTGAATCTAAACCATTTGTTTCGCAAGAATATGAAGCTAAACCATGTGTTTCGCATGAATTTGAAGCTAAGTCATGTGTTTCGCACAGATTTGAAGCTAACTCGTTTGTTTCGCCTGCATTTGATGCTATATCAATTTTATTGCAAGTATTTGAAGCTAAATCATTTGTGTTGCATGGCTTTGAAGATAAGCCTTCCACTTTGCATTAATTTGAAGGTAAATCATGTGTTTCGCTTGGATTTGAAGCTAAGCCTTCTACTTCGCATTGATTTGGAACAAATCATGTGTTTCGCTTGGATTTGTAGCTAAGTTGTTTGTTTCGCATGCATTTGAAGCTAAATCAATCATATAGCAAGTATTTGAAGCAGAATCATTTGTGTCGCATGGAGTTGAAGCTGAGGCTTCTACTTCGCATTGATTTGACACTAAATCATGTGTTTCGCATGGATTTGAAGCTAACTCGTTTGTTTCGCCTGCATTTGATGCTGTATCAATTATATCGCAAGTATTTGAAGCTAAATCATTTGTGTCGCATGGCTTTGAAGCTAACTCGTTTGTTTCGCCTGCATTGAAGCTATATCACTTCTATCGCAAGTATTTGAAGCTAAACCATTTGTGTCGCACGGATTTGAAGCTAAGCCTTCTACTTCGCATTGATTTGAAACTAAATCATCTATTTTGCTTGGATTTGAATCTAACTCGTTTGTTTCGCCTGCCTTTGAATCTTTATCAATTATATCGCAATTATCTGAAGCTAAATCATTTGTTTCTCATATTTGTGAAGCTAAGCCTTCTACTTCGCATTGATTTGTAACTAAACCGTGTGTTTCGCTGGGATTTGAAGCTAACTCGTCTGTTTCGCCTGCATTTGAAGCTATATCATTTATATCGCAAGTATATGAAGCTAAACCATTTGTTTCGCAAGAATATGAAGCTAAACCATGTGTTTCGCATGGATTTGAAGCTAACTCGTTTGTTTCGCCTGCATTTGAGGCTATATCATTTATATCGCAAGTATGTGAAGCTAAATCATTTGTTTCGCATGGATATGAAGCTATGTCTACTACTTCGCATTGATGTGAAACAAAATCATGTGTTTCGCATGTATTTGAAGCTAAATCATGTGTTTCGCACAGATTTGAAGCTAACTCGTTTGTTTCGCCTGCATTTGAATCTATATCATTTATATCGCAAGTCTGTGAAGCCAAATCATTCGTTTCGCATGGATTTGAAGCTAAGCCTTCTACTTCGCATTGATTTGAAGCTAAATCATATGTTTCGCATGGATTTGAAGCTAAGCCTTCTACTTCACATTGATTTGAAACTGAATCATGTGTTTCGCATGGATTTGAAGCTAAATCATGTGTTTCGCACAGATTTGAAGCTAACTCGTTTATTTCGCCAGCATTTGAAGCTATATCAATTACATCGCAAGTATTTGAAGCTAAATCATTTGTGTCGCATGGCTTTAAAGATAAGCCTTCTACTTTGCATTAATTTGAAGGTATATCATGTGTTTCGCTTGGATTTAAGGGTAACTCGTTTGTTTCGCCTGCAATTGAAGCTAAATCATGTTTATCACAAGTATCTGAATCTAAACCATTTGTTTCGCAAGAATATGAACTAAACCATGTGTTTCGCATGAATTTAAAGCTAAATCATGTGTCTCGCACGGATTTGTAGCTAACTCATTTGTTTCGCCTGCATTTGAAGCTATATCAATTATATCGCAAGTATTTGAAGCTAAATCATTTGTGTCTCATGGCTTTGAAGATAAGCCTTCTACTTTGCATTAATTTGAAGGTAAATAATGTGTTTCGCTTGAATTTGAAGGTAACTCGTTCCTTTCGTCTGCATTTGAAGCTATATCATTTATATCGCAAGTATGTGAAGCTAAATCATTTGTGTCGCATGGATTTGAAGCTAAGCCTTCTACTTCGCATTGATTTGAAACTAAATCATGTGTTTCGCTTGGATTTGAAGCTAAGTCGTTTGTTTCGCCTGCATTTGAAGCTTTATCAATTATATCGCAAGTATTTGAAGCTAAATCATTTGTGTCGCATGGTTTTGAAGCTACGCCTTCTACTTCGCATTGATTTGAAGCTAAATCATATGTTTCCCTTGCATTTGAAGCTAACGCGATTGTTTCGCATGCAGTTGAAGCTAAATCATGTTTATCACAAGTATCTGAAGCTAAACCATTTGTTTCGCAGGAATTTGAAGCTAAACCAGTTGTTTCTCATGGATTTGAAGCTAAATCATGTGTTCCGCATGGATTTGAAGCTAACTCGTTTGTTTCGCCCTTATTTGAAGCTATATCATTTATATCGCAAGTATGTGAATCTAAATCATTTGGTTCGCATGGAGTTGAAGCTAATGCTTCTACTTCGCATTGATTTGACACTAAATCATGTGTTTCGCTTGGATTTGAAGCTAACTCGTTTGTTTCGCCTGCATTTGATGCTGTATCAATTATATCGCAATTATCTGAAGCTAAATCATTTGTTTCTCATGTATGTGAAGCTAAGCCTTCTACTTCGCATTGATTTGAAACTAAACCATGTGTTTCGCACAGATTTGAAGCTAACTCGTTTGTTTCGCCTGCATTTGATGCTATATCATTTATGTCGCAAGTATTTAAAGCTAAATCATTTGTGTCGCATGGCTTTGAAGCTAAGCCTTCTACTTCGCATTGATTTGACGCTAAATCATGTGTTTCGCACAGATTTGAAGCTAACACGTTTGTTTCGCCTGCATTTGGTGCTATATCAATTATATTGCAAGTATTTAAAGCTAAATCATATGTGTCGCATGGCTTTGAAGCTAAGCCTTCTACTTCGCATTGATTTGACACTAAATCGTGTGTTTCGCTTGGATTTGAAGCTAACTCGTTTGTTTCGCCTGCATTTGAAGCTAAATCATGTTTATCACAACTATCTGAAACTAAACCATTTGTTTCGCAAGAATATGAAGCTAAACCATGTGTTTCGCATTGATTTGAAACTAAATCATGTGTTTCGCATGGATTTGAAGTTAAATCAAGGGGTTTTGCATGGATTTGAAACTAACACGTTTGTTTCGCCTGCATTTGAAGCTAAATCATGTTTATCACAGGTATCTGAATCTAAACCATTTGTTTCGCAAGAATATGAAGCTAAACCATGTGTTTCGCATGAATTTGAAGCTAAATCATGTGTTTCGCACAGATTTGAAGCTAACTCGTTTGTTTCGCCTGCATTTGAAGCTATATCAATTATATCGCAAGTATTTGAAGCTAAATCATTTGTGTCGCATGGGTTTGAAGATAAGCCATCTACTTTGCATTAATTTGTCGCTAAATCATGTGTTTCGCACAGATTTGAAGCTAACTCGTTTGTTTCGCCCTTATTTGAAGCTATATCATTTATATCGCAAGTCTGTGAAGCTAAATCATTTGTTTCGCATGGAGTTGAAGCTAAGGCTTCTACTTCGCATTGATTTGACACTAAATCATGTGTTTCGCATGGATTTGAAGCTAACTCGTTTGTTTCGCCTGCATTTGATGCTGTATCAATTATATCGCAAGTATTTGAAGCTAAATCATTTGTGTCGCATGGCTTTGAAGCTAACACGTTTGTTTCGCCTGCATTGAAGCTATATCACTTCTATCGCAAGTATTTGAAGCTAAATCATTTGTGTCGCACGGATTTGAAGCTAAGCCTTCTACTTCGCATTGATTTGAAACTAAATCATCTATTTTGCTTGGATTTGAATCTAACTCGTTTGTTTCGCCTGCCTTTGAAGCTTTATCAATTATATCGCAATTATCTGAAGCTAAATCATTTGTTTCTCATGTTTGTGAAACTAAGCCTTCTACTTCGCATTGATTTGAAACTAAACCATGTGTTTCGCTGGGATTTGAAGCTAACTCGTCTGTTTCGCCTGCATTTGAAGCTATATCATTTATATCGAAAGTATATGAAGCTAAACCATTTGTTTCGCAAGAATATGAAGCTAAACCATGTGTTTCGCATGGATTTGAAGCTAACTCGTTTGTTTCGCCCTTATTTGAAGCTATATCATTTATATCGCAAGTATGTGAATCTAAATCATTTGGTTCGCATGGAGTTGAAGCTAAGGCTTCTACTTCGCATTGATTTGGAACTAAATCATGTGTTTCGCTTGGATTTGAAGCTAACTCGTTTGTTTCGCATGCATTTGATGCTGTATCAATTATATCGCAAGTATTTGAAGCTAAATCATTTGTGTCGCATGGCTTTGAAGCTAACTCGTTTGTTTCGCCTGCATTGAAGCTATATCACTTCTATCGCAAGTATTTGAAGCTAAATCATGTGTTTCGCATAGACTTGAAGCTCCCTCATTTGTTTCGCATGCATTTGAAGCTAAATCAATCATATAGCAAGTATTTGAAGCAGAATCATTTGTGTCGCATGGCTTTGAGGATAAGCCTTCTACTTCGCATTGATTTGGAACTAAATCATGTGTTTCGCTTGGATTTGAAGCTAACTCGTTTGTTTCGCCTGCATTTGAAGCTATATCAATTATATCGCAAGTATTTGAAGCTAAATCATTTGTGTCGCATGGGTTTGAAGATAAGCCATCTACTTTGCATTAATTTGTAGCTAAATCATGTGTTTCGCACAGATTTGAAGCTAACTCGTTTGTTTCGCCCTTATTTGAAGCTATATCATTTATATCGCAAGTCTGTGAAGCTAAATCATTTGTTTCGCATGGAGTTGAAGCTAAGGCTTCTACTTCGCATTGATTTGACACTAAATCATGTGTTTCGCATGGATTTGAAGCTAACTCGTTTGTTTCGCCTGCATTTGATGCTGTATCAATTATATCGCAAGTATTTGAAGCTAAATCATTTGTGTCGCATGGCTTTGAAGCTAACTCGTTTGTTTCGCCTGCATTGAAGCTATATCACTTCTATCGCAAGTATTTGAAGCTAAATCATTTGTGTCGCACGGATTTGAAGCTAAGCCTTCTACTTCGCATTGATTTGAAACTAAATCATCTATTTTGCTTGGATTTGAATCTAACTCGTTTGTTTCGCCTGCCTTTGAAGCTTTATGAATTATATCGCAATTATCTGAAGCTAAATCATTTGTTTCTCATGTTTGTGAAACTAAGCCTTCTACTTCGCATTGATTTGAAACTAAACCATGTGTTTCGCTGGGATTTGAAGCTAACTCGTCTGTTTCGCCTGCATTTGAAGCTATATCATTTATATCGAAAGTATATGAAGCTAAACCATTTGTTTCGCAAGAATATGAAGCTAAACCATGTGTTTCGCATGGATTTGAAGCTAACTCGTTTGTTTCGCCTGCATTTGAAGCTAAATCAATTATATCGCAAGTATTTGAAGCTGAATCATTTGTGTCGCATGGCTTTGAAGATAAGCCTTCTACTTTGCATTAATTTGAAGGTAAATCATGTGTTTCGCTTGGATTTGAAGGTAACTCGTTTGTTTCGCCTGCATTTGAAGCTATATCAATTATATCGCAAGTATTTGAATCTGAATCATTTGTGTCGCATGGCTTTGAGGATAAGCCTTCTACTTCGCATTAATTTGAAGGTAAATCATGTGTTTCGCTTGGATTTGAAGCTAACTCGTTTGTTTCGCCTGCATTTGAAGCTATATCATTTATATCGCAAGTATGTGAAACTGAATCATTTCTTTCGCATGGATATGAAGCTATGCCTACTACTTCGCATTGATTTGTAACTAAATCATGTGTTTCGCATGGATTTGAAGGTAAATCATGTGTTTCGCATGGATTTGAAACTATCTCGTTTATTGCGCCTGCATTTGAAGCTAAATCATGTTTATCACAAGTATCTGAATCTAAACCATTTGTTTCGCAAGAACATGAAGCTAAACCATGTATTTCGCTTGGATTTGAAGGTAACTCGTTTGTTTCGCCTGCATTTGAAGCTATATCATTTATATCGCAAGTATGTGAAACTAAATCACTTGTTTCGCATGGATTTTAAGCTAAGCCTTCTGCATCGCATGAATTTGAAGCTAAATTATGTATTTCGCACAGATTTGAAGCTGACTCGTTTGTTCCGCTCTTATTTGAAGCTATATCATTTATATCGCAAGTCTGTGAAGCTAAATCATTTGTTTCGCATGGAGTTGAAGCTAAGGCTTCTACTTCGCATTGATTTGACACTAAATCATGTGTTTCGCTTGGATTTGAAGCTAACTCGTTTGTTTCGCCTGCATTTGAAGCTTTATCAATTATATCGCAAGTATTTGAAGCTAAACGATTTGTGTCACATGGCTTTGAAGATGAGCCTTCCTCTTTGCATTAATTTGAAGGTAAATCATGTGTTTCGCTTGGATTTGAAGGTGACTCGTTTGTTTCGCCTGCATTTGAAGCTATATCATTTATATCCCTAGTATGTGAAGCTAAATCATTTGTTTCGCATGGATATGAAGCTATGTCTACTACTTCGCATTGATTTGAAACTAAATCATGTGTTTCGCATGGATTTGAAGCTAAATCATGTGTTTCGCATGGATGTGAAACTAACTCGATGTTTCGCCTGCATTTGAAGCTAAATCATGTTTATCACAAGTACCTGAATCTAAACCATTTGTTTCGTAAGAATATGATGCTAAACCGTGTGTTTCGCATGAATTTGAAGCTAAGTCATGTGTTTCGCACAGATTTGAAGCTAACTCGTTTGTTTCGCCTGCATTTGAAGCTAAATCAATTATATCGCAAGTATTTGAAGCTGAATCATTTGTGTCGCATGGCTTTGAAGATAAGCCTTCTACTTTGCATTAATTTGAAGGTAAATCATGTGTTTCGCTTGGATTTGAAGGTAACTCGTTTGTTTCGCCTGCATTTGAAGCTATATCAATTATATCGCAAGTATTTGAATCTGAATCATTTGTGTCGCATGGCTTTGAGGATAAGCCTTCTACTTCGCATTAATTTGAAGTGAAATCATGTGTTTCGCTTGGATTTGAAGCTAACTCGTTTGTCTCGCCTGCATTTGAAGCTATATCATTTATATCGCAAGTATGTGAAACTAAATCATTTCTTTCGCATGGATATTAAGCTATGCCTACTACTTCGCATTGATTTGTAACTAAATCATGTGTTTCGCATGGATATGAAGCTATGTCTATTACTTCGCACAGATTTGAAGCTAACTCGTTTGTTTCGCCTGCATTTGAAGCTATATCAATTATATCGCAAGTATTTGAAGCTAAATCATTTGTGACTCATGGCTTTGACGCAAGCCTTCTACTATGCATTAATTTGAAGGTAAATCATGCGTTTCGCTTGGATTTGAAGGTAACTCGTTTGTTTCGCCTGCATTTGAAGCTAAATCATGTTTATCACAATTATCTGAATCTAAACCATTTGTTTCGCAAGAATATGAAGCTAAACCATGTGTTTCGCATGAATTTGAAGCTAAATCATATATTTCGCACAGATTTGAAGCTAACTCGTTTGTTTCGCCTGCATTGAAACTGTATCACTTATATCACTTATCTATCGCATGTATTTGAAGGTTTCGCTTGGATTTGAAGGTAACTCGTTTGTTTCGCCCTTATTTGAAGCTATATAATTTATATCGCAAGTCTGTGATGCTAAATCATTTGTTTCGCATGGAGTTGAAGCTAAGGCTTCTACTTCGCATTGATTTGACACTAAATCATGTGTTTCGCTTGGATTTGAAGCTAACTCGCTTGTTTCGCCGGCATTTGATGCTGTATCAATTATATCGCAAGTATTTGAAGCTAAATCATTTGTGTCGCATGGCTTTGAAGCTTACTCGTTTGTTTCGCCTGCATAGAAGCTATATCATTTCTATCGCAAGTATTTGAAGCTAAACGATTTGTGTCGCATGGCTTTGAGGATAAGCCTTCTACTTCGCATTGATTTGAAAATAAACCATGTGTTTCGTATGGATTTGAAGCTAACTCGTTTGTTTCGCCTGCATTTGAGGCTATATCATTTATATCGCTAGTATGTGAAGCTAAATCATTTGTTTCGCATGGCTTTGAAGCTAAGCCTTCAACTTCGCATTGATTTGACGCTAAATCATGTGTTTCGCACAGATTTGAAGCTAACTCGTTTGTTTCGCCTGCATTTGATGCTATATCAATTATATTGCAAGTATTTGAAGCTAAATCATTTGTGTTGCATGGCTTTGAAGATAAGCCTTCCACTTTGCATTAATTTGAAGGTAAATCATGTGTTTCGCTTGGATTTGAAGCTAAGCCTTCTACTTCGCATTAATTTGAAGGTAAATCATGTGTTTCGCTTGGATTTGAAACTAACTCGTTGTTTCGCCTGCATTTTAAGCTATATCAATTATATCGCAAGTATTTGAATCTGAATCATTTGTGTCGCATGGCTTTGAGGATAAGCCTTCTACTTCGCATTAATTTGAAGGTAAATCATGTGTTTCGCTTGGATTTGAAGGTAACTCGTTTGTTTCGCCTGCATTTGAAGCTATATCATTTATATCGCAAGTCTGTGAAGCTAAATCATTTGTTTCGCATGGAGTTGAAGCTAAGGCTTCTACTTCGCATTGATTTGACACTAAATCATGTGTTTCGCTTGGATTTGAAGCTAACTCGTTTGTTTCGCCTGCATTTGAGGCTATATCATTTATATCGCAAGTATGTGAAGCTAAATCATTTGTTTCGCATGGATATGAAGCTATGTCTACTACTTCGCATTGATGTGAAACAAAATCATGTGTTTCGCATGTATTTGAAGCTAAATCATGTGTTTCGCACAGTTTTGAAGCTAACTCGTTTGTTTCGCCTGCATTTGAATCTATATCATTTATATCGCAAGTCTGTGAAGCTAAATCATTTGTTTCGCATGGAGTTGAAGCTAAGGCTTCTACTTCGCATTGATTTGACACTAAATCATGTGTTTCGCTTGGATTTGAAGCTAACTCGTTTGTTTCGCCTGCATTTGAAGCTTTATCAATTATATCGCAAGTATTTGAAGCTAAACGATTTGTGTCGCATGGCTTTGTGGATAAGCCTTCTACTTCGCATTGATTTGAAAATAAACCATGTGTTTCGTATGGATTTGAAGTCATCTCGTTTGTTTCGCATGCAGTCGAAGTTAAATCATGAATATCTCAAGTATATGAAGCTAAACCAATTGTTTCGCAAGAATATGAAACTAAACCATGTGTTTCGCTTGGATTTGAAGCTAAATCATGTGTTTCGCATAGACATGAAGCTCCCTCATTTGTTTCGCATGCATTTGAAGCTAAATCAATCATATAGCAAGTATTTGAAGCAGAATCATTTGTGTCGCATGGCTTTGAGGATAAGCCTTCTACTTCGCATTGATTTGGAACTAAGTCATGTGTTTCGCTTGGATTTGAAGCTAACTCGTTTGTTTCGCATGCATTTGAAGCTATATGAATTGTATCGCAAGTATTTGAAGCTAAATCATTTGTGTCGCATGGCTTTGTGGATAAGCCTTCTACTTCGCATTAATTTGAAGGTAAATCATGTGTTTCGCTTGGATTTGAAGCTAACTCGTTTGTTTCGCCTGCATTTGAAGCTATATCATTTATATCGCAAGTATGTGAAACTAAATCATTTGTTTCGCATGGATATGAAGCTATGCCTACTACTTCGCATTGATTTGTAACTAAAACATGTGTTTCGCATGGATTTGAAGCTAAGCCTTCTGCTTCGCATTGATTTGAATCTAAATCATGTGTTTCGCATGGATTTGAAGCTAAGCCTTCTACTTCACATTGATTTGAAACTAAATCGTGTGGTTCGCATGGATTTGAAGCTAAATCATGTGTTTCGCACAGATTTGAAGCTAAGCCTTCTGCTTCGCATTGATTTGAAACTAAATCATGTGTTTCGCTTGGATTTGAAAGTAACTCGTTTGTTTCGCATGTATTTGAAGCTACATCATTTATATCGCAAATATATGAAGCTAAGCCATTTGTTTCGCAAGAATATGAAGCTAAACCATGTGTTTCGCTTGGATTTGAAGCTAACTCGTTTGTTTCGCCTGCATTTGAGGCTGTATCATTTATATCGCAAGTATGTGAAGCTAAATCATTTGTTTCGCATGGATATGAAGCTATGTCTACTACTTCGCATTGATGTGAAACAAAATCATGTGTTTCGAATGTATTTGAAGCTAAATCATGTGTTTCGCACAGTTTTGAAGCTAACGCGTTTGTTTCGCCTGCATTTGAATCTATATCATTTATATCGCAAGTCTGTGAAGCTAAATCATTTGTTTCGCATGGAGTTGAAGCTAAGGCTTCTACTTCGCATTGATTTGACACTAAATCATGTGTTTCGCTTGGATTTGAAGCTAACTCGTTTGTTTCGCCTGCATTTGAAGCTATATCATTTATTTCGCAAGTATGTGAAACTAAATCATTTGTTTCGCATGGATTTGAAGCTAAGCCTTCTGCTTCGCATTGATTTGAATCTAAATCATGTGTTTCGCATGGATTTGAAGCTAAGCCTTCTACTTCACATTGATTTGAAACTAAATCGTGTGGTTCGCATGGATTTGAAGCTAAATCATGTGTTTCGCACAGATTTGAAGCTAAGCCTTCTGCTTCGCATTGATTTGAAACTAAATCATGTGTTTCGCTTGGATTTGAAAGTAACTCGTTTGTTTCGCATGTATTTGAAGCCACATCATTTATATCGCAAATATATGAAGCTAAACCATTTGTTTCGCAAGAATATGAAGCTAAACCATGTGTTTCGCTTGGATTTGAAGCTAACTCGTTTGTTTCGCCTGCATTTGAAGCTATATCAATTATATCGCAAGTATTTGAATCTGAATCATTTGTGTCGCATGGCTTTGAGGATAAGCCTTCTACTTCGCATTAATTTGAAGGTAAATCATGTGTTTCGCTTGGATTTGAAGCTAACTCGTTTGTTTCGCCTGCATTTGAAGCTATATCATTTATATCGCAAGTATGTGAAACTAAATCATTTGCTTCGCATGGATATGATGCTATGCCTACTACTTCGCATTGATTTGTAACTAAAACATGTGTTTCGCATGGATTTGAAGGTAAATCTTATGTTTCACGTGGATTTGAAACTAACTCGTTTGTTTCGCCTGCATTTGAAGCTAAATCAATTATGTCGCAAGTATTTGAAGCTGAATCATTTGTGTCGCATGGCTTTGAGGATAAGCCTTCTACTTCGCATTAATTTGAAGGTAAATCATGTGTTTCGCTTCGATTTGAAGCTAACTCGTTTGTTTCGCCTGCATTTGAGGCTATATCATTTATATCGCAAGTATGTGAAGCTAAATCATTTGTTTTGCATGGATATGAAGCTATGTCTACTACTTCGCATTGATGTGAAACAAAATCATGTGTTTCGCATGTATTTGAAGCTAAATCATGTGTTTCGCACAGTTTTGAAGCTAACTCGTTTGTTTCGCCTGCATTTGAATCTATATCATTTATATCGCAAGTCTGTGAAGCTAAATCATTTGTTTCGCATGGAGTTGAAGCTAAGGCTTCTACTTCGCATTGATTTGACACTAAATCATGTGTTTCGCTTGGATTTGAAGCTAACTCGTTTGTTTCGCCTGCATTTGAGGCTATATCATTTATATCGCAAGTATGTGAAGCTAAATCATTTGTTTCGCATGGATATGAAGCTATGTCTACTACTTCGCATTGATTTGAAACTACATCATGTGTTTCGCATGGATTTGAAGCTAAATCATGTGTTTCGCATGGATGTGAAGCTAACTCTGTTTCGCCTGCATTTGAAGCTAAATTATGTTTATCACAAGTATCTGAATCTAAACAATTTGTTTCGCAAGAATATGAAGCTAAACCATGTGTTTCGCATGAATTTTAAGCTAAATCATGTGTTTCGCACAGATTTGAAGCTAACTCGTTTGTTTCGCCTGCATTTGAAGCTATATCAATTATATCGCAAGTATTTGAAGCTACATCATTTGTGTCGCATGGCTTTGAAGATAAGCCTTCTACTTTGCATTAATTTGAAGGTAAATCATGTGTTTCGCTTGGATTTGAAGGTAACTCGATTGTTTCGCCTGCATTTGTAGCTAAATCATGTTTATCACAATTATCTGAATCTAAACCATTTGCTTCGCAAGAATATGAAGCTAAACCATGTGTTTCGCATGAATTTGAAGCTAAATCATGTATTTCGCACAGATTTGAAGCTAACTCGTTTGTTTCGCCTGCATTTGAAGCTATATCAATTATATCGCAAGTATTTGAAGCTAAATCATTTGTGTCGCATGGCTTTGAAGATAAGCCTTCTACTTTGCATTAATTTGAAGGTAAATCATGTGTTTCGCATGGATGTGAAACTAACTCGATGTTTCGCCTGCATTTGAAGCTAAATCATGTTTATCACAAGTACCTGAATCTAAACCATTTGTTTCGCAAGAATATGAAGCTAAACCATGTGTTTCGCATGAATTTGAAGCTAAGTCATGTGTTTCGCACAGATTTGAAGCTAACTCGTTTGTTTCGCCTGCATTTGAAGCTATATCAATTATATCGCAAGTATTTGAAGCTAAATCATTTGTGTCGCATGGCTTTGAAGATAAGCCTTCTACTTTGCATTAATTTGAAGGTAAATCATGTGTTTCGCTTGGATTTGAAGGTAACTCGTTTGTTTCGCCTGCATTTGAAGCTATATCATTTATATCGCAAGTCTGTGAAGCTAAATCATTTGTTTCGCATGGAGTTGAAGCTAAGGCTTCTACTTCGCATTGATTTGACACTAAATCATGTGTTTCGCTTGGATTTGAAGCTAACTCGTTTGTTTCGCCTGCATTTGAGGCTATATCATTTATATCGCAAGTATGTGAAGCTAAATCATTTGTTTCGCATGGATATGAAGCTATGTCTACTACTTCGCATTGATTTGAAACTAAATCATGTGTTTCGCATGCATTTGAAGCTAAATCATGTGTTCCGCATGGATGTGAAACTAACTCGTTTGTTTCGCCTGCATTTGAAGCTAAATTATGTTTATCACAAGTATCTGAATCTAAACCATTTGTTTCGCAAGAATATGAGGCTAAACCATGTTTTTCGCATGAATTTGAAGCTAAATCATGTGTTTCGCACAGATTTGAAGCTAACTCGTTTGTTTCGCCTGCATTTGAAGCTATATCAATTATATCGCAAGTATTTGAAGCTAAATCATTTGTGTCGCATGGCTTTGAAGATAAGCCTTCTACTTTGCATTAATTTGAAGGTAAATCATGTGTTTCGCTTGGATTTGAAGGTAACTCGATTGTTTCGCCTGCATTTAAAGCTAAATCATGTTTATCACAATTATCTGAATCTAAACCATTTGTTTCGCAAGAATATGAAGCCAAACCATGTGTTTCGCATGAATTTGAAGCTAAATCATGTATTTCGCTTGGATTTGAAGCTAACTCGTTTCTTTCGCCTGCATTTGAGGCTATATCATTTATATCGCAAGTATGTGAAGCTAAATCATTTGTATCGCATGGATATGAAGCTATGTCTACTACTTCGCATTGATTTGAAACTACATCATGTGTTTCGCATGGATTTGAAGCTAAATCATGTGTTTCGCATGGATGTGAAGCTAACTCTGTTTCGCCTGCATTTGAAGCTAAATTATGTTTATCACAAGTATCTGAATCTAAACAAATTGTTTCGCAGGAATATGAAGCTAAACCATGTGTTTCGCATGAATTTTAAGCTAAATCATGTGTTTCGCACAGATTTGAAGCTAACTCGTTTGTTTCGCCTGCATTTGAAGCTATATCAATTATATCGCAAGTATTTGAAGCTAAATCATTTGTGTCGCATGGCTTTGAAGATAAGCCTTCTACTTTGCATTAGTTTGAAGGTAAATCATGTGTTTCGCTTGGATTTGAAGGTAACTCGATTGTTTCGCCTGCATTTGTAGCTAAATCATGTTTATCACAATTATCTGAATCTAAACCATTTGTTTCGCAAGAATATGAAGCTAAACCATGTGTTTCGCATGAATTTGAAGCTAAATCATGTATTTCGCACAGATTTGAAGCTAACTCGTTTGTTTTGCCTGCATTTGAAGCTATATCAATTATATGGCAAGTATTTGAAGCTAAATCATTTGTGTCGCATGGCTTTGAGGATAAGCATTCCACTTTGCATTAATTTGAAGGTAAATCATGTGTTTCGCTTGGATTTGAAGCTAAACCTTCTACTTCGCATTGATTTGTAACTAAATCATGTGTTTCGCTTGGATTTGAAGCTAACTCGTTTGTTTCGCCTGCATTTGAAGCTATATCATTTATTTCGCAAGTATGTGAAACTAAATCATTTGTTTCGCATGGATTTGAAGCTAAGTCTTCTGCTTCGCATTGATTTGAATCTAAATCATGTGTTTCGCATGGATTTGAAGCTAAGTCTTCTACTTCACATTGATTTGAAACTAAATCGTGTGGTTCGCATGGATTTGAAGCTAAATCATGTGTTTCGCACTGATTTGAAGCTAAGCCTTCTGCTTCGCATTGATTTGAAACTAAATCATGTGTTTCGCTTGGATTTGAAAGTAACTCGTTTGTTTCGCATGTATTTGAAGCCACATCATTTATATCGCAAATATATGAAGCTAAACCATTTGTTTCGCAAGAATATGAAGCTAAACCATGTGTTTCGCTTGGATTTGAAGCTAACTCGTTTGTTTCGCCTGCATTTGAAGCTATATCAATTATATCGCAAGTATTTGAATCTGAATCATTTGTGTCGCATGGCTTTGAGGATAAGCCTTCTACTTCGCATTAATTTGAAGGTAAATCATGTGTTTCGCTTGGATTTGAAGCTAACTCGTTTGTTTCGCCTGCATTTGAGGCTATATCATTTATATCGCAAGTATGTGAAGCTAAATCATTTGTTTTGCATGGATATGAAGCTATGTCTACTACTTCGCATTGATGTGAAACAAAATCATGTGTTTCGCATGTATTTGAAGCTAAATCATGTGTTTCGCACAGTTTTGAAGCTAACTCGTTTGTTTCGCCTGCATTTGAATCTATATCATTTATATCGCAAGTCTGTGAAGCTAAATCATTTGTTTCGCATGGAGTTGAAGCTAAGGCTTCTACTTCGCATTGATTTGACACTAAATCATGTGTTTCGCTTGGATTTGAAGCTAACTCGTTTGTTTCGCCTGCATTTGAGGCTATATCATTTATATCGCAAGTATGTGAAGCTAAATCATTTGTTTCGCATGGATATGAAGCTATGTCTACTACTTCGCATTGATTTGAAACTACATCATGTGTTTCGCATGGATTTGAAGCTAAATCATGTGTTTCGCATGGATGTGAAGCTAACTCTGTTTCGCCTGCATTTGAAGCTAAATTATGTTTATCACAAGTATCTGAATCTAAACAATTTGTTTCGCAAGAATATGAAGCTAAACCATGTGTTTCGCATGAATTTTAAGCTAAATCATGTGTTTCGCACAGATTTGAAGCTAACTCGTTTGTTTCGCCTGCATTTGAAGCTATATCAATTATATCGCAAGTATTTGAAGCTAAATCATTTGTGTCGCATGGCTTTGAAGATAAGCCTTCTACTTTGCATTAATTTGTAGGTAAATCATGTGTTTCGCTTGGATTTGAAGGTAACTCGATTGTTTCGCCTGCATTTGTAGCTAAATCATGTTTATCACAATTATCTGAATCTAAACCATTTGCTTCGCAAGAATATGAAGCTAAACCATGTGTTTCGCATGAATTTGAAGCTAAATCATGTATTTCGCACAGATTTGAAGCTAACTCGTTTGTTTCGCCTGCATTTGAAGCTATATCAATTATATCGCAAGTATTTGAAGCTAAATCATTTGTGTCGCATGGCTTTGAAGATAAGCCTTCTACTTTGCATTAATTTGAAGGTAAATCATGTGTTTCGCATGGATGTGAAACTAACTCGATGTTTCGCCTGCATTTGAAGCTAAATCATGTTTATCACAAGTACCTGAATCTAAACCATTTGTTTCGCAAGAATATGAAGCTAAACCATGTGTTTCGCATGAATTTGAAGCTAAGTCATGTGTTTCGCACAGATTTGAAGCTAACTCGTTTGTTTCGCCTGCATTTGAAGCTATATCAATTATATCGCAAGTATTTGAAGCTAAATCATTTGTGTCGCATGGCTTTGAAGATAAGCCTTCTACTTTGCATTAATTTGAAGGTAAATCATGTGTTTCGCTTGGATTTGAAGGTAACTCGTTTGTTTCGCCTGCATTTGAAGCTATATCATTTATATCGCAAGTCTGTGAAGCTAAATCATTTGTTTCGCATGGAGTTGAAGCTAAGGCTTCTACTTCGCATTGATTTGACACTAAATCATGTGTTTCGCTTGGATTTGAAGCTAACTCGTTTGTTTCGCCTGCATTTGAGGCTATATCATTTATATCGCAAGTATGTGAAGCTAAATCATTTGTTTCGCATGGATATGAAGCTATGTCTACTACTTCGCATTGATTTGAAACTAAATCATGTGTTTCGCATGCATTTGAAGCTAAATCATGTGTTCCGCATGGATGTGAAACTAACTCGTTTGTTTCGCCTGCATTTGAAGCTAAATTATGTTTATCACAAGTATCTGAATCTAAACCATTTGTTTCGCAAGAATATGAGGCTAAACCATGTTTCTCGCATGAATTTGAAGCTAAATCATGTGTTTCGCACAGATTTGAAGCTAACTCGTTTGTTTCGCCTGCATTTGAAGCTATATCAATTATATCGCAAGTATTTGAAGCTAAATCATTTGTGTCGCATGGCTTTGAAGATAAGCCTTCTACTTTGCATTAATTTGAAGGTAAATCATGTGTTTCGCTTGGATTTGAAGGTAACTCGATTGTTTCGCCTGCATTTGAAGCTAAATCATGTTTATCACAATTATCTGAATCTAAACCATTTGTTTCGCAAGAATATGAAGCCAAACCATGTGTTTCGCATGAATTTGAAGCTAAATCATGTATTTCGCACAGATTTGAAGCTAACTCGTTTGTTTTGCCTGCATTTGAAGCTATATCAATTATATGGCAAGTATTTGAAGCTAAATCATTTGTGTCGCATGGCTTTGAGGATAAGCCTTCCACTTTGCATTAATTTGAAGGTAAATCATGTGTTTCGCTTGGATTTGAAGCTAAACCTTCTACTGCGCATTGATTTGAAACTAAATCATGTGTTTCGCTTGGATTTGAAGCTAACTCGTTTGTTTCGCCTGCATTTGAAGCTATATCATTTATATCGCAAGTATGTGAAACTAAATCATTTGTTTCGCATGGATTTGTAGCTAAGCCTTCTGCTTCGCATTGATTTGAATCTAAATCATGTGTTTCGCACGGATTTGAAGCTAAGCCTTCTACTTCACATTAATTTGAAACTAAATCGTGTGGTTCGCATGGATTTGAAGCTAAATCATGTGTTTCGCACAGATTTGAAGCTAAGCCTACTGCTTCGCATTGATTTGAAACTAAATCATGTGTTTCGCATGGATTTGAAAGTAACTCGTTTGTTTCGCATGTATTTGAAGCTACATCATTTATATCGCAAATATATGAAGCTAAACCATTTGTTTCGCAAGAATATGAAGCTAAACCATGTGTTTCGCTTGGATTTGAAGCTAACTCGTTTGTTTCGCCTGCATTTGAAGCTATATCAATTATATCGCAAGTATTTGAATCTGAATCATTTGTGTCGCATGGCTTTGAGGATAAGCCTTCTACTTCGCATTAATTTGAAGGTAAATCATGTGTTTCGCTTGGATTTGAAGCTAACTCGTTTTTTTCGCCTGCATTTGAAGCTATATCATTTATATCGCAAGTATGTGAATCTAAATCATTTGCTTCGCATGGATATGATGCTATGCCTACTACTTCGCATTGATTTGTAACTAAAACATGTGTTTCGCATGGATTTGAAGGTAAATCTTGTGTTTCACGTGGATTTGAAACTAACTCGTTTGTTTCGCCTGCATTTGAAGCTAAATCATGTTTATCACAAGTATCTGAATCTAAACCATTTGTTTCGCAAGAATATGAAGCTAAACCATGTGTTTCGCATTGATTTGAAACTAATTCATGTGTTTCGCATGGATTTGAAGCTAAATCAAGGGGTTTCGCATGGATTTGAAACTAACTCGTTTGTTTCGCCTGCATTTGAAGCTAAATCATGTTTATCACAAGTATCTGAATCTAAACCATTTGTTTCGCAAGAATATGAAGCTAAACCATGTGTTTCGCATGAATTTGAAGCTAAATCATGTGTTTCGCACAGATTTGAAGCTAACTCGTTTGTTTTGCCTGCATTTGAAGCTATATAAATTATATCGCAAGTATTTGAAGCTAAATCATGTGTGTCGCATGGCTTTGAAGATAAGCCTTCTACTTCGCATTGATTTGAAACTAAATCATCTGTTTCGCTTGGATTTGAAGCTAACTCGTTTGTTTTTCCTGCATTTGATGCTATATCAATTATATTGCAAGTATTTGAATCTGAATCATTTGTGTCGCATGGCTTTGAGGATAAGCCTTCTACATCGCATTGATTTGAAGCCAAATCATTTGTTTCGCTTTGATTTGAAGCTAAACCATGTGTTTCGCATGAATTTGAAACTAAATCATTTGCGTCGCATGGCTTTGAAGATAAGCCATCCTCTTTGCATTAATTTGAAGGTAAATCATGTGTTTCGCATGGATTTGAAGCTAAGCCTTCTGCTTCTCATTGATTTGAAACTAAACCATGTGTTTCGCTTGGATTTGAAGCTAACTTGTTTGCTTCGCCTGCATTTGAAGCTATATCATTTATATCGCAAGTATTTGAATCTGAATCATTTGTGTCGCATGGCTTTGAGGATAAGCCTTCTACTTCGCATTAATTTGAAGGTAAATCATGTGTTTCGCTTGAATTTGAAGCTAACTCGTTTGTTTCGCATGCATTTGAAGCTATATCATTTATATCGCAAGTATATGAAGCTAAACCATTTGTTTCGCAAGAATATGAAGCTAAACCATGTGTTTCGCTTTCGATTTGAAACTAACTCGTTTGTTTCGCCTGCATTTGGAGCTATATCATTTATATCGCAAGTATTTGAAGCTAAACCATGTGTTTCGCATGAATTTGAAGCTAAATCATGTGTTTCGCACAGATTTGAAGCTAACTCGTTTGTTTCGCCTGCATTTGAAGCTATATCAATTATATCGCAAGTATGTGAAGCTAAATTATTTGTTTCGCATGGATATGAAGCTATGTCTACTACTTCGCATTGATTTGAAACTACATCATGTGTTTCGCATGGATTTGAAGCTAAATCATGTGTTTCGCATGGATGTGAAACTAACTCGATGTTTCGCCTGCATTTGAAGCTAAATCATGTTTATCACAAATACCTGAATCTAAACCATTTGTTTCGCAAGAATATGAAGCTAAATCGTGTGTTTCGCATGAATTTGAAGCTAAGTCATGTGTTTCGCACAGATTTGAAGCTAACTCGTTTGTTTCGCCAGCATTTGAAGCTATATTAATTATATCACAAGTATTTGAAGCTAAATCATTTGTGTCGCATGGAGTTGAAGCTAAGACTTCTACTTCGCATTGATTTGACACTAAATCATGTGTTTCGCTTGGATTTGAAGCTAACTCGTTTGTTTCGCCTGCATTTGATGCTGTATCAATTATATCGCAAGTATTTGAAGCTAAATCATTTGTGTCGCATGGCTTTGAATCTAACTCGTTTGTTTCGCCTGCATTGAAGCTATATCACTTCTATCGCAAGTATTTGAAGCTAAATCATTTGTGTCTCATGGATTTGAAGCTAAGCCTTCTACTTCGCATTGATTTGAAACTAATTCATCTGTTTCGCTTGGATTTGAAGCTAACTCGTTTGTTTCGCCTGCATTTGAAGCTTTATCAATTATATCGCAAGTAATTGAAGCTAAACGATTTGTTTCGCATGGCTTTGAGGATAAGCCTTCTACTTCGCATTGATTTGAAAATAAACCATGTGTTTCGCTTGGATTTGAAGCTAAGTCGTTTGTTTCGCCTGCATTTGAGGCTATATCATTTATATCGCTAGTATGTGAAGCTAAATCATATGTTTCGCATGGATATGAAGCTATGTCTACTACTTCGCATTGATTTGACACTAAATCATGTGTTTCGCTTGGATTTGAAGCTAAATCATGTTTATCACAATTATCTGAATAGAAACCATTTGTTTTGCAAGAATATGAAGCTAAACCATGTGTTTCGCATGAATTTGAAGCTAAATCATGTGTTTCGCACAGATTTGATGCTAACTCGTTTGATTCGCCCTTATTTGAAGCTATATCATTTATATCGCAAGTCTGTGAATCTAAAGCATTTGTTTCGCATGGAGTTGAAGCTAAGGCTTCTACTTCGCATTGATTTGACACTAAATCTTGTGTTTCGCTTGGATCTGAAGCTAACTCGTTTGTTTCGCCTGCATTTGAAGCTATATCATTTATATCGCAAGTATGTGAAACTAAATCATTTGTTTCGCATGGATTTGAAGCTAAGCCTTCTGCTTCGCATTGATTTGAATCTAAATCATGTGTTTCGCACGGATTTGAAGCTAAGCCTTCTACTTCACATTAATTTGAAACTAAATCGTGTGGTTCGCATGGATTTGAAGCTAAATCATGTGTTTCGCACAGATTTGAGGTTAACTCGTTTGTTTCGCCTGCATTTGATGCTATATCATTTATATCGCAAGTGTTTAAAGCTAAATCATTTGTGTCGCATGGCTTTGAAGCTAAGCCTTCTACTTCGCATTGATTTGACGCTAAATCATGTGTTTCGCACAGATTTGAAGCTAACTCGTTTGTTTCGCCTGCATTTGAAGCTAAATCATGTTTATCACAAGTATCTGAATCTAAACCATTTGTTTCGCAAGAATATGAAGCTAAACCATGTATTTCGCAAGAATATGAAGCTAAACCATGTGTTTCGCTTGGATTTGTAACTAACTCGTTGTTTCGCCTGCATTTGAAGCTATATCAATTATATCGCAAGTATTTGAATCTGAATCATTTGTGTCGCATGGCTTTGAGGGTAAGCCTTCTACATCGCATTGATTTGAAGCTAAATCATTTGTTTCGCTTTGATTTGAAGCTAAACCATGTGTTTCGCATGAATTTGAAACTAAATCATTTGTGTCGCATGGCTTTGAAGATAAGCCATCCTATTTGCATTAATTTGAATGTAAATCATGTGTTTCGCTTGGATTTGAAGGTAACTCGTTTGTTTCGCCTGCATTTGAAGCTATATCATTTATATCGCAAGTATGTGAAGCTAAATCATTTGTTTCGCATGGATTTTAAGCTAAGCCTTCTGCTTCTCATTGATTTGAAACTAAACCATGTGTTTCGCTTGGATTTGAAGCTAACTCGTTTGTTTCGCCTGCATTTGAAGCTATATCAATTATATTGCAAGTATTTGAAGCAAAATCATTTGCGTTGCATGGCTTTGAAGATAAGCCTTCTACTTTGCATTAATTTCAAGCTAAATCATGTGTTTCGCTTGGATTTGAAGGTAACTCGTTTGTTTCGCCTGCATTTGAAGCTATATCAATTATATCGCAAGTATTTGAAGCTAAATCATTTGTGTCGCATGGCTTTGAAGATAAGCCATCCTCTTTGCATTAATTTGAAGGTAAATCATGTGTTTCGCTTGGATTTGAAGGTAACTCGTTTGTTTCGCCTGCATTTGAAGCTATATCATTTATATCGCAAGTATGTGAAGCTAAATCATTTGTTTCGCATGGATTTTAAGCTAAGCCTTCTGCTTCTCATTGATTTGAAACTAAACCATGTGTTTCGCTTGGATTTGAAGCTAACTCGTTTGTTTCGCCTGCATTTGAAGCTATATCAATTATATTGCAAGTATTTGAAGCAAAATCATTTGCGTTGCATGGCTTTGAAGATAAGCCTTCCACTTTGCATTAATTTGAAGGTAAATCATGTGTTTCGCTTGGATTTGTAGCTAAGCCATCTACTTCGCATTGATTTGGAACTAAATCATGTGTTTCGCATGGATTAGTAGCTAAGTTGTTTGTTTCGCATGCATTTGAAGCTAAATCAATCATATAGCAAGTATTTGAAGCAGAATCATTTGTGTCGCATGGCTTTGAGGATAAGCCTTCTACTTCGCATTAATTTGAAGGTAAGTCATGTGTTTCGCTTGGATTTGAAGCTATGTCGTCTACTTCGCATTGATTTGAAACTAAATCATGTGTTTCGCATGGATTTGGAGCTAAATCATGTGTTTCGCATGGATGTGAAACTAACTCGATGTTTCGCCTGCATTTGAAGCTAAATCATGTTTATCACAAGTACCTGAATCTAAACTATTTGTTTCGCAAGAATATGAAGCTAAACCATCTGTTTCGCATGAATTTGAAGCTAAGTCATGTGTTTCGCACAGATTTGAAGCTAACTCGTTTGTTTCGCCTGCATTTGAAGCTATATCAATTATATCGCAAGTATTTGAAGCTAAATCATTTGTGTCGCATGGCTTTGAAGATAAGCCTTCTACTTTGCATTAATTTCAAGCTAAATCATGTGTTTCGCTTGGATTTGAAGGTAACTTGTTTGTTTCGTCTGCATTTGAAGCTATATCAATTATATCGCAAGTATTTGAATCTGAATAATTTGTGTCGCATGGCTTTGAGGATAAGCCTTCTACTTCGCATTAATTTGAAGGTAAATCATGTGTTTCGCTTGGATTTGAAGCTAACTCGTTTGTTTCGCATGCATTTGAAGCTATATCATTTATATCGCAAGTATATGAAGCTAAACCATTTGTTTCGCAAGAATATGAAGCTAAACCATATGTTTCGCTTGGATTTGAAACTAACTCGTTTGTTTCGCCCTTATTTGAAGCTATATCATTTATATCGCAAGTCTGTGAAGCTAAATCATTTGTTTCGCATGGAGTTGGAGCTAAGGCTTCTACTTCGCATTGATTTGACACTAAATCATGTGTTTCGCTTGGATTTGAAGCTAACTCGTTTGTTTCGCCTGCATTTGATGCTGTATCAATTATATCGCAAGTATTTGAAGCTAAATCATTTGTGTCGCATGGCTTTGAAGCTAACTCGTTTGTTTCGCCTGCATTGAAGCTATATCAATTCTATCGCAAGTATTTGAAGCTAAATCATTTGTGTCGCATGGCTTTGAAGCTAACTCGTTTGTTTCACCTGCATTGAAGCTAAATCACTTCTATCGCAAGTATTTGAAGCTAAAACATTTGCGTCGCATGTATTTGAAGCTAAGCCTTCTACTTCGCATTGATTTGAAGCTAAATCATGTGTTTCGCACAGATTTGAAGCTAACTCGTTTGTTTCGCCTGCATTTGATGCTATATCATTTATATCGCAAGTATTTAAAGCTAAATCATTTGTGTCGCATGGCTTTGAAGCTAAGCCTTCTACTTCGCATTGATTTGACGCTAAATCATGTGTTTCGCACAGATTTGAAGCTAACTCGTTTGTTTCGCCTGCATTCGATGCTATATCAATTATATTGCAAGTATTTGAAGCAAAATAATTTGTGATGCATGGCTTTGAAGATAAGCCTTCCACTTTGCATTAATTTGAAGGTAAATCATGTGTTTCGCTTGGATTTGAGGCTAAGCCTTCTACTTCGCATTGATTTGGAACTAAATCATGTGTTTCGCATGGATTTGTAGCTAAGTTGTTTGTTTCGCATGCATTTGAAGCTAAATCAATCATATAGCAAGTATTTGAAGCAGAATCATTTGTGTCGCATGGCTTTGAGGATAAGCCTTCTACTTCGCATTAATTTGAAGGTAAGTCATGTGTTTCGCTTGGATTTGAAGCTATGTCTACTACTTCGCATTGATTTGAAACTAAATCATGTGTTTCGCATGGATTTGGAGCTAAATCATGTGTTTCGCATGGATGTGAAACTAACTCGATGTTTTGCCTGCATTTGAAGCTAAATCATGTTTATCACAAGTACCTGAATCTAAACTATTTGTTTCGCAAGAATATGAAACTAAACCATCTGTTTCGCATGAATTTGAAGCTAAGTCATGTGTTTCGCACAGATTTGAAGCTAACTTGTTTGTTTCGCCTGCATTTGATGCTGTATCAATTATATCGCAAGTATTTGAAGCTAAATCATTTGTGTCGCATGGCTTTGAAGCTAACTCGTTTGTTTCGCCTGCATTGAAGCTATATCACTTCTATCGCAAGTATTTGAAGCTAAATCATTTGTGTCGCATGGCTTTGAAGCTAACTCGTTTGTTTCACCTGCATTGAAGCTAAATCACTTCTATCGCAAGTATTTGAAGCTAAAACATTTGCGTCGCATGGATTTGAAGCTAAGCCTTCTACTTCGCATTGATTTGAAGCTAAATCATGTGTTTCGCACAGATTTGAAGCTAACTCGTTTGTTTCGCCTGCATTTGATGCTATATCATTTATATCGCAAGTATTTAAAGCTAAATCATTTGTGTCGCATGGCTTTGAAGCTAAGCCTTCTACTTCGCATTGATTTGACGCTAAATCATGTGTTTCGCACAGATTTGAAGCTAACTCGTTTGTTTCGCCTGCATTCGATGCTATATCAATTATATTGCAAGTATTTGAAGCAAAATCATTTGTGTTGCATGGCTTTGAAGATAAGCCTTCCACTTTGCATTAATTTGAAGGTAAATCATGTGTTTCGCTTGGATTTGAGGCTAAGCCTTCTACTTCGCATTGATTTGGAACTAAATCATGTGTTTCGCATGGATTTGTAGCTAAGTTGTTTGTTTCGCATGCATTTGAAGCTAAATCAATCATATAGCAAGTATTTGAAGCAGAATCATTTGTGTCGCATGGCTTTGAGGATAAGCCTTCTACTTCGCATTAATTTGAAGGTAAGTCATGTGTTTCGCTTGGATTTGAAGCTATGTCTACTACTTCGCATTGATTTGAAACTAAATCATGTGTTTCGCATGGATTTGGAGCTAAATCATGTGTTTCGCATGGATGTGAAGCTAACTCGATGTTTTGCCTGCATTTGAAGCTAAATCATGTTTATCACAAGTACCTGAATCTAAACTATTTGTTTCGCAAGAATATGAAGCTAAACCATCTGTTTCGCATGAATTTGAAGCTAAGTCATGTGTTTCGCACAGATTTGAAGCTAACTCGTTTGTTTCGCCTGCATTTGATGCTGTATCAATTATATCGCAAGTATTTGAAGCTAAATCATTTGTGTCGCATGGCTTTGAAGCTAACTCGTTTGTTTCGCCTGCATTGAAGCTATATCACTTCTATCGCAAGTATTTGAAGCTAAATCATTTGTGTCGCATGGCTTTGAAGCTAACTCGTTTGTTTCACCTGCATTGAAGCTAAATCACTTCTATCGCAAGTATTTGAAGCTAAAACATTTGCGTCGCATGGATTTGAAGCTAAGCCTTCTACTTCGCATTGATTTGACGCTAAATCATGTGTTTCGCACAGATTTGAAGCTAACTCGTTTGTTTCGCCTGCATTCGATGCTATATCAATTATATTGCAAGTATTTGAAGCAAAATCATTTGTGTTGCATGGCTTTGAAGACAAGCCTTCCACTTTGCATTAATTTGAAGGTAAATCATGTGTTTCGCTTGGATTTGAGGCTAAGCCTTCTACTTCGCATTGATTTGGAACTAAATCATGTGTTTCGCATGGATTTGTAGCTAAGTTGTTTGTTTCGCATGCATTTGAAGCTAAATCAATCATATAGCAAGTATTTGAAGCAGAATCATTTGTGTCGCATGGCTTTGAGGATAAGCCTTCTACTTCGCATTAATTTGAAGGTAAGTCATGTGTTTCGCTTGGATTTGAAGCTATGTCTACTACTTCGCATTGATTTGAAACTAAATCATGTGTTTCGCATGGATTTGGAGCTAAATCATGTGTTTCGCATGGATGTGAAGCTAACTCGATGTTTTGCCTGCATTTGAAGCTAAATCATGTTTATCACAAGTACCTGAATCTAAACTATTTGTTTCGCAAGAATATGAAGCTAAACCATCTGTTTCGCATGAATTTGAAGCTAAGTCATGTGTTTCGCACAGATTTGAAGCTAACTCGTTTGTTTCGCCTGCATTTGATGCTGTATCAATTATATCGCAAGTATTTGAAGCTAAATCATTTGTGTCGCATGGCTTTGAAGCTAACTCGTTTGTTTCGCCTGCATTGAAGCTATATCACTTCTATCGCAAGTATTTGAAGCTAAATCATTTGTGTCGCATGGCTTTGAAGCTAACTCGTTTGTTTCACCTGCATTGAAGCTAAATCACTTCTATCGCAAGTATTTGAAGCTAAAACATTTGCGTCGCATGGATTTGAAGCTAAGCCTTCTACTTCGCATTGATTTGACGCTAAATCATGTGTTTCGCACAGATTTGAAGCTAACTCGTTTGTTTCGCCTGCATTCGATGCTATATCAATTATATTGCAAGTATTTGAAGCAAAATCATTTGTGTTGCATGGCTTTGAAGACAAGCCTTCCACTTTGCATTAATTTGAAGGTAAATCATGTGTTTCGCTTGGATTTGAGGCTAAGCCTTCTACTTCGCATTGATTTGGAACTAAATCATGTGTTTCGCATGGATTTGTAGCTAAGTTGTTTGTTTCGCATGCATTTGAAGCTAAATCAATCATATAGCAAGTATTTGAAGCAGAATCATTTGTGTCGCATGGCTTTGAGGATAAGCCTTCTACTTCGCATTAATTTGAAGGTAAGTCATGTGTTTCGCTTGGATTTGAAGCTATGTCTACTACTTCGCATTGATTTGAAACTAAATCATGTGTTTCGCATGGATTTGGAGCTAAATCATGTGTTTCGCATGGATGTGAAGCTAACTCGATGTTTTGCCTGCATTTGAAGCTAAATCATGTTTATCACAAGTACCTGAATCTAAACTATTTGTTTCGCAAGAATATGAAGCTAAACCATCTGTTTCGCATGAATTTGAAGCTAAGTCATGTGTTTCGCACAGATTTGAAGCTAACTCGTTTGTTTCGCCTGCATTTGATGCTGTATCAATTATATCGCAAGTATTTGAAGCTAAATCATTTGTGTCGCATGGCTTTGAAGCTAACTCGTTTGTTTCGCCTGCATTGAAGCTATATCACTTCTATCGCAAGTATTTGAAGCTAAATCATTTGTGTCGCATGGCTTTGAAGCTAACTCGTTTGTTTCACCTGCATTGAAGCTAAATCACTTCTATCGCAAGTATTTGAAGCTAAAACATTTGCGTCGCATGGATTTGAAGCTAAGCCTTCTACTTCGCATTGATTTGACGCTAAATCATGTGTTTCGCACAGATTTGAAGCTAACTCGTTTGTTTCGCCTGCATTCGATGCTATATCAATTATATTGCAAGTATTTGAAGCAAAATCATTTGTGTTGCATGGCTTTGAAGACAAGCCTTCCACTTTGCATTAATTTGAAGGTAAATCATGTGTTTCGCTTGGATTTGAGGCTAAGCCTTCTACTTCGCATTGATTTGGAACTAAATCATGTGTTTCGCATGGATTTGTAGCTAAGTTGTTTGTTTCGCATGCATTTGAAGCTAAATCAATCATATAGCAAGTATTTGAAGCAGAATCATTTGTGTCGCATGGCTTTGAGGATAAGCCTTCTACTTCGCATTAATTTGAAGGTAAGTCATGTGTTTCGCTTGGATTTGAAGCTATGTCTACTACTTCGCATTGATTTGAAACTAAATCATGTGTTTCGCATGGATTTGGTGCTAAATCATGTGTTTCGCATGGATGTGAAACTAACTCGATGTTTCGCCTGCATTTGAAGCTAAATCATGTTTATCACAAGTACCTGAATCTAAACTATTTGTTTCGCAGAGAATATGAAGCTAAACCATCTGTTTCGCATGAATTTGAAGCTAAGTCATGTGTTTCGCACGGATTTGAAGCTAACTCGTTTGTTTCGCCTGCATTTGAAGCTATATCAATTATATCGCAAGTATTTGAAGCTAAATCATTTGTGTCGCATGGCTTTGAGGATAAGCCTTCTACTTCGCATTAATTTGAAGGTAAGTCATGTGTTTCGCTTGGATTTGAAGCTATGTCTACTACTTCGCATTGATTTGAAACTAAATCATGTGTTTCGCATGGATTTGGAGCTAAATCATGTGTTTCGCATGGATGTGAAACTAACTCGATGTTTCGCCTGCATTTGAAGCTAAATCATGTTTATCACAAGTACCTGAATCTAAACTATTTGTTTCGCAAGAATATGAAGCTAAACCATCTGTTTCGCATGAATTTGAAGCTAAGTCATGTGTTTCGCACAGATTTGAAGCTAACTCGTTTGTTTCGCCTGCATTTGAAGCTATATCAATTATATCGCAAGTATTTGAAGCTAAATCATTTGTGTCGCATGGCTTTGAAGCTAACTCGTTTGTTTCGCCTGCATTGAAGCTATATCACTTCTATCGCAAGTATTTGAAGCTAAATCATTTGTGTCGCATGGCTTTGAAGCTAACTCGTTTGTTTCACCTGCATTGAAGCTAAATCACTTCTATCGCAAGTATTTGAAGCTAAAACATTTGCGTCGCATGGATTTGAAGCTAAGCCTTCTACTTCGCATTGATTTGACGCTAAATCATGTGTTTCGCACAGATTTGAAGCTAACTCGTTTGTTTCGCCTGCATTCGATGCTATATCAATTATATTGCAAGTATTTGAAGCAAAATCATTTGTGTTGCATGGCTTTGAAGACAAGCCTTCCACTTTGCATTAATTTGAAGGTAAATCATGTGTTTCGCTTGGATTTGAGGCTAAGCCTTCTACTTCGCATTGATTTGGAACTAAATCATGTGTTTCGCATGGATTTGTAGCTAAGTTGTTTGTTTCGCATGCATTTGAAGCTAAATCAATCATATAGCAAGTATTTGAAGCAGAATCATTTGTGTCGCATGGCTTTGAGGATAAGCCTTCTACTTCGCATTAATTTGAAGGTAAGTCATGTGTTTCGCTTGGATTTGAAGCTATGTCTACTACTTCGCATTGATTTGAAACTAAATCATGTGTTTCGCATGGATTTGGAGCTAAATCATGTGTTTCGCATGGATGTGAAGCTAACTCGATGTTTTGCCTGCATTTGAAGCTAAATCATGTTTATCACAAGTACCTGAATCTAAACTATTTGTTTCGCAAGAATATGAAGCTAAACCATCTGTTTCGCATGAATTTGAAGCTAAGTCATGTGTTTCGCACAGATTTGAAGCTAACTCGTTTGTTTCGCCTGCATTTGATGCTGTATCAATTATATCGCAAGTATTTGAAGCTAAATCATTTGTGTCGCATGGCTTTGAAGCTAACTCGTTTGTTTCGCCTGCATTGAAGCTATATCACTTCTATCGCAAGTATTTGAAGCTAAATCATTTGTGTCGCATGGCTTTGAAGCTAACTCGTTTGTTTCACCTGCATTGAAGCTAAATCACTTCTATCGCAAGTATTTGAAGCTAAAACATTTGCGTCGCATGGATTTGAAGCTAAGCCTTCTACTTCGCATTGATTTGACGCTAAATCATGTGTTTCGCACAGATTTGAAGCTAACTCGTTTGTTTCGCCTGCATTCGATGCTATATCAATTATATTGCAAGTATTTGAAGCAAAATCATTTGTGTTGCATGGCTTTGAAGACAAGCCTTCCACTTTGCATTAATTTGAAGGTAAATCATGTGTTTCGCTTGGATTTGAGGCTAAGCCTTCTACTTCGCATTGATTTGGAACTAAATCATGTGTTTCGCATGGATTTGTAGCTAAGTTGTTTGTTTCGCATGCATTTGAAGCTAAATCAATCATATAGCAAGTATTTGAAGCAGAATCATTTGTGTCGCATGGCTTTGAGGATAAGCCTTCTACTTCGCATTAATTTGAAGGTAAGTCATGTGTTTCGCTTGGATTTGAAGCTATGTCTACTACTTCGCATTGATTTGAAACTAAATCATGTGTTTCGCATGGATTTGGAGCTAAATCATGTGTTTCGCATGGATGTGAAGCTAACTCGATGTTTTGCCTGCATTTGAAGCTAAATCATGTTTATCACAAGTACCTGAATCTAAACTATTTGTTTCGCAAGAATATGAAGCTAAACCATCTGTTTCGCATGAATTTGAAGCTAAGTCATGTGTTTCGCACAGATTTGAAGCTAACTCGTTTGTTTCGCCTGCATTTGATGCTGTATCAATTATATCGCAAGTATTTGAAGCTAAATCATTTGTGTCGCATGGCTTTGAAGCTAACTCGTTTGTTTCGCCTGCATTGAAGCTATATCACTTCTATCGCAAGTATTTGAAGCTAAATCATTTGTGTCGCATGGCTTTGAAGCTAACTCGTTTGTTTCACCTGCATTGAAGCTAAATCACTTCTATCGCAAGTATTTGAAGCTAAAACATTTGCGTCGCATGGATTTGAAGCTAAGCCTTCTACTTCGCATTGATTTGACGCTAAATCATGTGTTTCGCACAGATTTGAAGCTAACTCGTTTGTTTCGCCTGCATTCGATGCTATATCAATTATATTGCAAGTATTTGAAGCAAAATCATTTGTGTTGCATGGCTTTGAAGACAAGCCTTCCACTTTGCATTAATTTGAAGGTAAATCATGTGTTTCGCTTGGATTTGAGGCTAAGCCTTCTACTTCGCATTGATTTGGAACTAAATCATGTGTTTCGCATGGATTTGTAGCTAAGTTGTTTGTTTCGCATGCATTTGAAGCTAAATCAATCATATAGCAAGTATTTGAAGCAGAATCATTTGTGTCGCATGGCTTTGAGGATAAGCCTTCTACTTCGCATTAATTTGAAGGTAAGTCATGTGTTTCGCTTGGATTTGAAGCTATGTCTACTACTTCGCATTGATTTGAAACTAAATCATGTGTTTCGCATGGATTTGGTGCTAAATCATGTGTTTCGCATGGATGTGAAACTAACTCGATGTTTCGCCTGCATTTGAAGCTAAATCATGTTTATCACAAGTACCTGAATCTAAACTATTTGTTTCGCAGAGAATATGAAGCTAAACCATCTGTTTCGCATGAATTTGAAGCTAAGTCATGTGTTTCGCACGGATTAGAAGCTAACTCGTTTGTTTCGCCTGCATTTGAAGCTATATCAATTATATCGCAAGTATTTGAAGCTAAATCATTTGTGTCGCATGGCTTTGAGGATAAGCCTTCTACTTCGCATTAATTTGAAGGTAAGTCATGTGTTTCGCTTGGATTTGAAGCTATGTCTACTACTTCGCATTGATTTGAAACTAAATCATGTGTTTCGCATGGATTTGGAGCTAAATCATGTGTTTCGCATGGATGTGAAACTAACTCGATGTTTCGCCTGCATTTGAAGCTAAATCATGTTTATCACAAGTACCTGAATCTAAACTATTTGTTTCGCAAGAATATGAAGCTAAACCATCTGTTTCGCATGAATTTGAAGCTAAGTCATGTGTTTCGCACAGATTTGAAGCTAACTCGTTTGTTTCGCCTGCATTTGAAGCTATATCAATTATATCGCAAGTATTTGAAGCTAAATCATTTGTGTCGCATGGCTTTGAAGATAAGCCTTCTACTTTGCATTAATTTCAAGCTAAATCATGTGTTTTGCTTGGATTTGAAGGTAACTTGTTTGTTTCGTCTGCATTTGAAGCTATATCAATTATATCGCTAGTATTTGAATCTGAATCATTTGTGTCGCATGGCTTTGAGGATAAGCCTTCTACTTCGCATTAATTTGAAGGTAAATCATGTGTTTCGCTTGGATTTGAAGCTAACTCGTTTGTTTCGCATGCATTTGAAGCTATATCATTTATATCGCAAGTATATGAAGCTAAACCATTTGTTTCGCAAGAATATGAAGCTAAATAATATGTTTCGCTTGGATTTGAAACTAACTCGTTTGTTTCGCCTGCATTTGAAGCTATATCAATTATATCGCAAGTATTTGAATCTGAATCATTTGTGTCGCATGGCTTTGAGGATAAGTCTTCTACTTCGCATTAATTTGAAGGTAAATCATGTGTTTCGCTTGGATTTGAAGCTAACTCGTTTGTTTCGCCCTTATTTGAAGCTATATCATTTATATCGCAAGTCTGTGAAGCTAAATCATTTGTTTCGCATGGAGTTGGAGCTAAGGCTTCTACTTCGCATTGATTTGACACTAAATCATGTGTTTCGCTTGGATTTGAAGCTAACTCGTTTGTTTCGCCTACATTTGATGCTGTATCAATTATATCGCAAGTATTTGAAGCTAAATCATTTGTGTCGCATGGCTTTGAAGCTAACTCGTTTGTTTCGCCTGCATTGAAGCTATATCAATTCTATCGCAATTATTTGAAGCTAAATCATTTGTGTCGCATGGCTTTGAAGCTAACTCGTTTGTTTCACCTGCATTGAAGCTAAATCACTTCTATCGCAAGTATTTGAAGCTAAAACATTTGCGTCGCATGTATTTGAAGCTAAGCCTTCTACTTCGCATTGATTTGAAGCTAAATCATGTGTTTCGCACAGATTTGAAGCTAACTCGTTTGTTTCGCCTGCATTTGATGCTATATCATTTATATCGCAAGTATTTAAATCTAAATCATTTGTGTCGCATGGCTTTGAAGCTAAGCCTTCTACTTCGCATTGATTTGACGCTAAATCATGTGTTTCGCACAGATTTGAAGCAAACTCGTTTGTTTCGCCTGCATTCGATGCTATATCAATTATATTGCAAGTATTTGAAGCAAAATCATTTGTGTTGCATGGCTTTGAAGATAAGCCTTCCACTTTGCATTAGTTTGAAGGTAAATCATGTGTTTCGCTTGGATTTGAGGCTAAGCCTTCTACTTCGCATTGATTTGGAACTAAATCATGTGTTTCGCATGGATTTGTAGCTAAGTTGTTCGTTTCGCATGCATTTGAAGCTAAATCAATCATATAGCAAGTATTTGAAGCAGAATCATTTGTGTCGCATGGCTTTGAGGATAAGCCTTCTACTTCGCATTAATTTGAAGGTAAGTCATGTGTTTCGCTTGGATTTGAAGCTATGTCTACTACTTCGCATTGATTTGAAACTAAATCATGTGTTTCGCATGGATTTGGAGCTAAATCATGTGTTTCGCATGGATGTGAAACTAACTCGATGTTTTGCCTGCATTTGAAGCTAAATCATGTTTATCACAAGTACCCGAATCTAAACTATTTGTTTCGCAAGAATATGAAGCTAAACCATCTGTTTCGCATGAATTTGAAGCTAAGTCATGTGTTTCGCACAGATTTGAAGCTAACTCGTTTGTTTCGCCTGCATTTGATGCGGTATCAATTATATCGCAAGTATTTGAAGCTAAATCATTTGTGTCGCATGGCTTTGAAGCTAACTCGTTTGTTTCGCCTGCATTGAAGCTATATCACTTCTATCGCAAGTATTTGAAGCTAAATCATTTGTGTCGCATGGCTTTGAAGCTAACTCGTTTGTTTCACCTGCATTGAAGCTAAATCACTTCTATCGCAAGTATTTGAAGCTAAAACATTTGCGTCGCATGGATTTGAAGCTAAGCCTTCTACTTCGCATTGATTTGACGCTAAATCATGTGTTTCGCACAGATTTGAAGCTAACTCGTTTGTTTAGCCTGCATTCGATGCTATATCAATTATATTGCAAGTATTTGAAGCAAAATCATTTGTGTTGCATGGCTTTGAAGACAAGCCTTCCACTTTGCATTAATTTGAAGGTAAATCATGTGTTTCGCTTGGATTTGAGGCTAAGCCTCCTACTTCGCATTGATTTGGAACTAAATCATGTGTTTCGCATGGATTTGTAGCTAAGTTGTTTGTTTCGCATGCATTTGAAGCTAAATCAATCATATAGCAAGTATTTGAAGCAGAATCATTTGTGTCGCATGGCTTTGAGGATAAGCCTTCTACTTCGCATTAATTTGAAGGTAAGTCATGTGTTTCGCTTGGATTTGAAGCTATGTCTACTACTTCGCATTGATTTGAAACTAAATCATGTGTTTCGCATGGATTTGGAGCTAAATCATGTGTTTCGCATGGATGTGAAACTAACTCTATGTTTCGCCTGCATTTGAAGCTAAATCATGTTTATCACAAGTACCTGAATCTAAACTATTTGTTTCGCAAGAATATGAAGCTAAACCATCTGTTTCGCATGAATTTGAAGCTAAGTCATATGTTTCGCACAGATTTGAAGCTAACTCGTTTGTTTCGCCTGCATTTGAAGCTATATCAATTATATCGCAAGTATTTGAAGCTAAATCATTTGTGTCGCATGGCTTTGAAGATAAGCCTTCTACTTTGCATTAATTTCAAGCTAAATCATGTGTTTTGCTTGGATTTGAAGGTAACTTGTTTGTTTCGTCTGCATTTGAAGCTATATCAATTATATCGCTAGTATTTGAATCTGAATCATTTGTGTCGCATGGCTTTGAGGATAAGCCTTCTACTTCGCATTAATTTGAAGGTAAATCATGTGTTTCGCTTGGATTTGAAGCTAACTCGTTTGTTTCGCATGCATTTGAAGCTATATCATTTATATCGCAAGTATATGAAGCTAAACCATTTGTTTCGCAAGAATATGAAGCTAAACAATATGTTTCGCTTGGATTTGAAACTAACTCGTTTGTTTCGCCTGCATTTGAAGCTATATCAATTATATCGCAAGTATTTGAATCTGAATCATTTGTGTCGCATGGCTTTGAGGATAAGCCTTCTACTTCGCATTAATTTGAAGGTAAATCATGTGTTTCGCTTGGATTTGAAGCTAACTCGTTTGTTTCGCCTGCATTTGAAGCTATATCATTTATATCGCAAGTATGTGAAGCTAAATCATTTGTTTCGCATGGATATGAAGCTATGCCTACTACTTCGTATTGATTTGTAACTAAATCATGTGTGTCGCACAGATTTGAAGCTAACTCGTTTGTTTCGCCTGCATTTGATGCTATATCATTTATATCGCAAGTATTTAAAGCTAAATCATTTGTGTCGCATGGCTTTGAAGCTAAGCCTTCTACTTCGCAATGATTTGACGCTAAATCATGTGTTTCGCACAGATTTGAAGTTTACTCGTTTGTTTCGCCTGCATTCGATGCTATATCAATTATATTGCAAGTATTTGAAGCAAAATCATTTGTGTTGCATGGCTTTGAAGATAAGCCTTCCACTTTGCATTAATTTGAAGGTAAATCATGTGTTTCGCTTGGATTTGTAGCTAAGCCTTCTACTTCGCATTGATTTGGAACTAAATCATGTGTTTCGCATGGATTAGTAGCTAAGTTGTTTGTTTCGCATGCATTTGAAGCTAAATCAATCATATAGCAAGTATTTGAAGCAGAATCATTTGTGTCGCATGGCTTTGAGGATAAGCCTTCTACTTCGCATTAATTTGAAGGTAAGTCATGTGTTTCGCTTGGATTTGAAGCTATGTCTACTACTTCGCATTGATTTGAAACTAAATCATGTGTTTCGCATGGATTTGGAGCTAAATCATGTGTTTCGCATGGATGTGAAACTAACTCGATGTTTCGCCTGCATTTGAAGCTAAATCATGTTTATCACAAGTACCTGAATCTAAACTATTTGTTTCGCAAGAATATGAAGCTAAACCATCTGTTTCGCATGAATTTGAAGCTAAGTCATATGTTTCGCACAGATTTGAAGCTAACTCGTTTGTTTCGCCTGCATTTGAAGCTATATCAATTATATCGCAAGTATTTGAAGCTAAATCATTTGTGTCTCATGGCTTTGAAGATAAGCCTTCTACTTTGCATTAATTTCAAGCTAAATCATGTGTTTCGCTTGGATTTGAAGGTAACTTGTTTGTTTCGTCTGCATTTGAAGCTATATCAATTATATCGCAAGTATTTGATTCTGAATCATTTGTGTCGCCTGGCTTTGAGGATAAGCCTTCTACTTCGCATTAATTTGAAGGTAAAACATGTGTTTCGCTTGGATTTGAAGCTAACTCGTTTGTTTCGCATGCATTTGAAGCTATATCATTTATATCGCAAGTATATGAAGCTAAACCATTTGTTTCGCAAGAATATGAAGCTAAACCATCTGTTTCGCATGAATTTGTAGCTAAGTCATGTGTTTCGCACAGATATGAAGCTAACTCGTTTGTTTCGCCTGCATTTGATGCGGTATCAATTATATCGCAAGTATTTGAAGCTAAATCATTTGTGTCGCATGACTTTGAAGCTAACTCGTTTGTTTCGCCTGCATTGAAGCTATATCACTTCTATCGCAAGTATTTGAAGCTAAATCATTTGTGTCGCATGGCTTTGAAGCTAACTCGTTTGTTTCACCCGCATTGAAGCTAAATCACTTCTATCGCAAGTATTTGAAGCTAAAACATTTGCGTCGCATGGATTTGAAGCTAAGCCTTCTACTTCGCATTGATTTGACGCTAAATCATGTGTTTCGCACAGATTTGAAGCTAACTCGTTTGTTTAGCCTGCATTCGATGCTATATCAATTATATTGCAAGTATTTGAAGCAAAATCATTTGTGTTGCATGGCTTTGAAGACAAGCCTTCCACTTTGCATTAATTTGAAGGTAAATCATGTGTTTCGCTTGGATTTGAGGCTAAGCCTCCTACTTCGCATTGATTTGGAACTAAATCATGTGTTTCGCATGGATTTGTAGCTAAGTTGTTTGTTTCGCATGCATTTGAAGCTAAATCAATCATATAGCAAGTATTTGAAGCAGAATCATTTGTGTCGCATGGCTTTGAGGATAAGCCTTCTACTTCGCATTAATTTGAAGGTAAGTCATGTGTTTCGCTTGGATTTGAAGCTATGTCTACTACTTCGCATTGATTTGAAACTAAATCATGTGTTTCGCATGGATTTGGAGCTAAATCATGTGTTTCGCATGGATGTGAAACTAACTCTATGTTTCGCCTGCATTTGAAGCTAAATCATGTTTATCACAAGTACCTGAATCTAAACTATTTGTTTCGCAAGAATATGAAGCTAAACCATCTGTTTCGCATGAATTTGAAGCTAAGTCATATGTTTCGCACAGATTTGAAGCTAACTCGTTTGTTTCGCCTGCATTTGAAGCTATATCAATTATATCGCAAGTATTTGAAGCTAAATCATTTGTGTCGCATGGCTTTGAAGATAAGCCTTCTACTTTGCATTAATTTCAAGCTAAATCATGTGTTTTGCTTGGATTTGAAGGTAACTTGTTTGTTTCGTCTGCATTTGAAGCTATATCAATTATATCGCTAGTATTTGAATCTGAATCATTTGTGTCGCATGGCTTTGAGGATAAGCCTTCTACTTCGCATTAATTTGAAGGTAAATCATGTGTTTCGCTTGGATTTGAAGCTAACTCGTTTGTTTCGCATGCATTTGAAGCTATATCATTTATATCGCAAGTATATGAAGCTAAACCATTTGTTTCGCAAGAATATGAAGCTAAATAATATGTTTCGCTTGGATTTGAAACTAACTCGTTTGTTTCGCCTGCATTTGAAGCTATATCAATTATATCGCAAGTATTTGAATCTGAATCATTTGTGTCGCATGGCTTTGAGGATAAGTCTTCTACTTCGCATTAATTTGAAGGTAAATCATGTGTTTCGCTTGGATTTGAAGCTAACTCGTTTGTTTCGCCTGCATTTGAAGCTATATCATTTATATCGCAAGTATGTGAAGCTAAATCATTTGTTTCGCATGGATATGAAGCTATGCCTACTACTTCGTATTGATTTGTAACTAAATCATGTGTGTCGCATGGCTTTGATGCTAACTCGTTTGTTTCGCCTGCATTGAAGCTATATCACTTCTATCGCAAGTATTTGAAGCTAAATCATTTGTGTCGCATGGCTTTGAAGCTAACTCGTTTGTTTCACCTGCATTGAAGCTAAATCACTTCTATCGCAAGTATTTGAAGCTAAAACATTTGCGTCGCATGGATTTGAAGCTAAGCCTTCTACTTCGCATTGATTTGAAGCTAAATCATGTGTTTCGCACAGATTTGAAGCTAACTCGTTTGTTTCGCCTGCATTTGATGCTATATCATTTATATCGCAAGTATTTAAAGCTAAATCATTTGTGTCGCATGGCTTTGAAGCTAAGCCTTCTACTTCGCATTGATTTGACGCTAAATCATGTGTTTCGCACAGATTTGAAGTTTACTCGTTTGTTTCGCCTGCATTCGATGCTATATCAATTATATTGCAAGTATTTGAAGCAAAATCATTTGTGTTGCATGGCTTTGAAGATAAGCCTTCCACTTTGCATTAATTTGAAGGTAAATCATGTGTTTCGCATGGATTAGTAGCTAAGTTGTTTGTTTCGCATGCATTTGAAGCTAAATCAATCATATAGCAAGTATTTGAAGCAGAATCATTTGTGTCGCATGGCTTTGAGGATAAGCCTTCTACTTCGCATTAATTTGAAGGTAAGTCATGTGTTTCGCTTGGATTTGAAGCTATGTCTACTACTTCGCATTGATTTGAAACTAAATCATGTGTTTCGCATGGATTTGGAGCTAAATCATGTGTTTCGCATGGATGTGAAACTAACTCGATGTTTCGCCTGCATTTGAAGCTAAATCATGTTTATCACAAGTACCTCAATCTAAACTATTTGTTTCGCAAGAATATGAAGCTAAACCATCTGTTTCGCATGAATTTGAAGCTAAGTCATATGTTTCGCACAGATTTGAAGCTAACTCGTTTGTTTCGCCTGCATTTGAAGCTATATCAATTATATCGCAAGTATTTGAAGCTAAATCATTTGTGTCGCATGGCTTTGAAAATAAGCCTTCTACTTTGCATTAATTTCAAGCTAAATCATGTGTTTCGCTTGGATTTGAAGGTAACTTGTTTGTTTCGTCTGCATTTGAAGCTATATCAATTATATCGCAAGTATTTGATTCTGAATCATTTGTGTCGCCTGGCTTTGAGGATAAGCCTTCTACTTCGCATTAATTTGAAGGTAAAACATGTGTTTCGCTTGGATTTGAAGCTAACTCGTTTGTTTCGCATGCATTTGAAGCTATATCATTTATATCGCAAGTATATGAAGCTAAACCATTTGTTTCGCAAGAATATGAAGCTAAACCATATGTTTCGCTTGGATTTGAAACTAACTCGTTTGTTTCGCCTGCATTTGAAGCTATATCAATTATATCGCAAGTATTTGAATCTGAATCATTTGTGTCGCATGGCTTTGAGGATAAGCCTTCTACTTCGCATTAATTTGAAGGTAAATCATGTGTTTCGCTTGGATTTGAAGCTAACTCGTTTGTTTCGCCTGCATTTGAAGCTATATCATTTATATCGCAAGTATGTGAAGCTAAATCATTTGTTTCGCATGGATATGAAGCTATGCCTACTACTTCGTATTGATTTGTAACTAAATCACGTGTTTCGCATGGATTTGAAGCTAACTCGTTTGTTTCGCCTGCATTTGAAGCTATATCAATTATATTGCAAGTATTTGAAGCAGAATCATTTGTGTCGCATGGCTTTGAGGATAAGCCTTCTACTTCGCATTAATTTGAAGGTAAGTCATGTGTTTCGCTTGGATTTGAAGCTATGTCTACTACTTCGCATTGATTTGAAACTAAATCATGTCTTTCGCATGGATTTGGAGCTAAATCATGTGTTTCGCATGGATGTGAAACTAACTCGATGTTTCGCCTGCATTTGAAGCTAAATCATGTTTATCACAAGTACCTGAATCTAAACTATTTGTTTCGCAAGAATATGAAGCTAAACCATCTGTTTCGCATGAATTTGAAGCTAAGTCATGTGTTTCGCACAGATTTGAAGCTAACTCGTTTGTTTCGCCTGCATTTGAAGCTATATCAATTATATCGCAAGTATTTGAAGCTAAATCATTTGTGTCGCATGGCTTTGAAGATAAGCCTTCTACTTTGCATTAATTTCAAGCTAAATCATGTGTTTCGCTTGGATTTGAAGGTAACTTGTTTGTTTCGTCTGCATTTGAATCTATATCAATTATATCGCAAGTATTTGAATCTGAATCATTTGTGTCGCATGGCTTTGAGGATAAGCCTTCTACTTCGCATTAATTTGAAGGTAAAACATGTGTTTCGCTTGGATTTGAAGCTAACTCGTTTGTTTCGCATGCATTTGAAGCTATATCATTTATATCGCAAGTATATGAAGCTAAACCATTTGTTTCGCAAGAATATGAAGCTAAACCATATGTTTCGCTTGGATTTGAAACTAACTCGTTTGTTTCGCCTGCATTTGAAGCTATATCAATTATATCGCAAGTATTTGAATCTGAATCATTTGTGTCGCATGGCTTTGAGGATAAGCCTTCTACTTCGCATTAATTTGAAGGTAAATCATGTGTTTCGCTTGGATTTGAAGCTAACTCGTTTGTTTCGCCTGCATTTGAAGCTATATCATTTATATCGCAAGTATGTGAAGCTAAATCATTTGTTTCGCATGGATATGAAGCTATGCCTACTACTTCGTATTGATTTGTAACTAAATCATGTGTTTCGCATGGATGTGAAGGTAAATCATGTGTTTCGCATGGATTTGAAACTAACTCGTTTGTTTCGCCTGCATTTGAAGCTAAATCATATTTATCACAAGTATCTGAATCTAAACCATTTGTTTCACAAGAATATGAAGCTAAACCATGTGTTTCGCACAGATTTGAAGCTAACTCGATTGTTTCGCCTGCATTTGAAGCTATATCAATTATATTGCAAGTATTTGAAGCTAAATCATTTGTGTCGCATGGCTTTGAAGATTAGCCATCTACTTTGCATTAATTTGTAGGTAAATCATGTGTTTCGCTTGGATTTGAAGGTAACTCGTTTGTTTCGCCAGCATTTGAATCTAAATCATGTTTATCACAATTATCTGAGTCTAAACCATTTGTTTCGCAAGAATATGAAGCTAAACCATGTGTTTCGCATGAATTTGAAGCTAAATCATGTGTTTCGCACAGATTTGAAGCTAACTCGTTTGTTTCGCCCTTATTAGAAGCTATATCATTTATATCGCAAGTCTGTGAAGCTAGATCATTTGTTTCGCATGGAGTTGAAGCTATGGCTTCTACTTCGCATTGATTTCAAACTAAATCATCTGTTTCGCTTGGATTTGAAGCTAACTCGTTTGTTTCGAAAGCATTTGAAGCTTTATCAATTATATCGCAAGTATTTGAAGCTAAACGATTTCTGTCGCATGGCTTTGAGGATAAGCCTTCTACTTCGCATTGATTTGAAACTAAACCATGTGTTTCGCTTGGATTTGAAGCTAACTCGTTTGCTTCGCCTGCATTTGAAGCTAAATCAATCATATCGCAAGTATTTGAAGCAGAATCGTTTGTGTCGCATGGCTTTGAGGATAAGCCTTCTAATTCGCATTAATTTGAATGTAAATCATGTGTTTCGCTTGGATTTGAAGCTAACTCGTTTGTTTCGCCTGCATTTGAAGCTATATCACATATATCGCAAGTATTTGAAGCTAAGTCATTTGATTCGCATGGATATGAAGCTAAGCCTTCTACTTCGCACTGATTTGAAGATAAATCATGTGTTTCGCTTGGTTTTAAAGCTAACTCGTTTGTTTCGCATGCGGTTGAAGCTAAATCATGTTTATCACAAGTATATGAAGCTAAACCATTTGTTTCGCAAGAATATGAAGCTAAACCATGTGTTTCGCTTGGATTTGAAGCTAAATCATGTGTTTCGCATAGACTTGAAGCTAACTCGTTTGTTTCGCCTGCATTTGAAGCTATATCAATTATATCGCAAGTATTTGAAGCTAAACGATTTGTTTCGCATGGCTTTGAGGATAAGCTTTCTACTTCGCATTGATTTGAAAATAAACCATGTGTTTCGCTTGGATTTGAAGCTAACTCGTTTGTTTCGCCTGCATTTGAGGCTATATCATTTATATCGCTAGTATGTGAAGCTAAATCATTTGTTTCGCATGGATGTGAAGCTATGTCTACTACTTCGCATTGATTTGAAACTAAATCATGTGTTTCGCATGTATTTGAAGCTAAATCATGTATTTCGCACAGATTTGAAGCTAACTCGTTTGCTCCGCCCTTATTTGAAGCTATATCATTTGTATCGCAAGTCTGTGAAGCTAAATCATTTGTTTCGCATGGAGTTGAAGCTAAGGCTTCTACTTCGCATTGATTTGATACTAAATCATGTGTTTGGCTTGGTTTTAAAGCTAGCTCGTTTGTTTCGCATGCGGATGAAGCTAAATCAAGTTTATCACAAGTATATGAAGCTCAACCATATGTTTCGCAAGAATATGAAGCTAAACCATGTGTTTCGCTTGGATTTGAAGCTAACTCATGAGTTTCGCATAGACTTGAAGCTGACTCGTTTGTTTCGCCTGCATTTGAAGCTATATCAATTATATCGCAAGTATTTGAAGCTAAATCATTTGTGTCGCATGGTTTTGAATATAAGCCTTCTACTTTAAATTAATTTGAAGGTAAATCATGTGTTTCGCTTGGATTTGAAGCTAACTCGTTTGTTTCGCCTGCATTTGATGCTATATCATTTATATCGCAAGTATTTAAAGCTAAATCATTTGTGTCGCATGTCTATGAAGATAAGCCATCTACTTTGCATTAATTTGAAGGTATATCATGTGTTTCGCTTGGATTTGAAGGTAACTCGTTTGATTCGCCAGCATTTCAAGCTAAATCATGTTTATCACAATTATCTGAATCTAAACCATTTGTTTCGCAAGAATATGAAGCTAAACCATGTGTTTCGCATGAATTTGAAGCTAAATCATGTGTTTCGCACAGATTTGATGCTAACTCGTTTGTTTCGCCCTTATTTGAAGTTATATCATTTATATCGCAAGTCTGTGAAGCTAAATCATTTGTGTCGCATGGATTTGAAGCTAAGCCTTCTACTTCGCATTGATTTGGAACTAAATCATGTGTTTCACTTGGATTTGAAGCTAACTCGTTTGTTTCGCATTGATTAGAAGCTAAGCCTTCTACTTCGCATTGATTTGACACTAAATCATATGTGTTGCATTGCTTTGAAGCTAACTCGTTTGTTTCGCCTGCATTTGAAGCTATATCATTTATATCGCAAGTATATGACGCTAAATCATTTGTGTTGAATGGCTTTGAAGCTAACTCGTATGTTTAGCCTGCATTTGAAGCTATATCAATTATATCGCAAGTATTTGAAGCTAAATCATTTATGTCGCATGGCTTGGAAGATAAGCCTTCTACTTTGCATTAATTTGAAGGTAAATCATGTGTTTCGCTTGAATTTGAAGCGAACTCGTTTGTTTCGCCTTTATTTGAAGCTATATCATTTATATCGTAAGTATGTGAAGCTAAATCATTTGTTTCGCATTGATTAGAAGCTAAGCCTTCTACTTCGCATTGATTTGACACTAAATCATATGTGTTGCATTGCTTTGAAGCTAACTCGTTTGTTTCGCCTGCATTTGAAGCTATATCATTTATATCTCAAGTATATGACGCTAAATCATTTGTGTTGAATGGCTTTGAAGCTAACTCGTTTGTTTTGCCTGCATTTGATGTTATATCATTTATAACGCAAGTATTTGAAGCTAAATCATTTGTTTCGCAAGTATTTGAAGAAATATCATTTGTTTCGCATGGATTTGAATCTACCTCATTTGTTTCGCCTGCAGTTGAATCTATATCACTTATATCGCCAGTATTTGAAGCTAAATCATTTGTTCCGCATGGATTTGAAGCTACGCCTTCTACTTTGCATTGAGTTTTAGCTAAATCATGTGTGTCGCATGGATTTGATGCTAACTCGTTTGTTTCGCATGGCATTTGAAGCTGTATCACTTATATTCGCAAGTATTTGAAGCTAAGTCATTCGTTTCGCATGGATATGAAGCTAAGCCATCTACTTCGCATTGATTTGAAACTAAATCATGTGTTTCGCTTGGATTTGAAGCTAACTCGTATGTTTCGCCTGCAGTTGAATCTATATCACTTATATCGCAAGTATTTGAAGCTAAATCATTTGTTCCGCATGGATTTGAGGCTACGCCTTCTACTTCGCATTGATTTTTAGCTAAATCATTTGTTTCGCGTGGATATGAAGCTAAGCCACCTACTTCGCATTGATTTGAAGCTAAATCATGTGTCTCGCTTGGTTTTAGAGCTAACTCGTTTGTTTCGCCTGCATTTGAAGCTAAATCATGTTTATCACAAGTATCTGTATCTAAACCATTTGTTTCGCAAGAATATGAAGCTAAACCACGTGTTTCGCATGAATTTGAAGCTAAATCATGTCTTTCGCATAGACTTGAAGCTAACTCGTTTGTTTCGACTGCATTTGAAGCTATATCACTTCTATCGCAGGTATTTGAAGCTAAATCATTCCTATGGCATCGATTTGAAGCTAAGCCTTCTACTTCGCATTGATTTGAAGCTAAATCGTGCGTTTCGCTTGGATTTTAAACTAACTCGTTTGTTTCGCATGCAGTTGAAGCTAAATCATGTTTATCACAAGTATCTGAAGCTAAACCACTTGTTTCGCAAGTATATGAAGCTAAACCATGTGCTTCGCATTGATTTGAAGATAAATCTTGTGTTCCGCATGGATCTGAAGCTAACTCGTTTGTTTTGCCTGCATTTGATGTTATATCATTTATAACGCAAGTATTTAAAGCTAAATCATTTGTTTCGCAAGTATTTGAAGAAATATCATTTGTTTCGCATGGATTTGATTCTACCTCATTTGTTTCGCCTGCGGTTGAATCTATATCACTTATATCGCAAGTATTTGAAGCTAAATCATTTGTCTCGCAGGGGTTTTAAAGCTAACTCGTTTGTTTCGCATGCGGTTGAAGCTAAATCATGTTTATCACAAGTATATGAAGCTAAACCATTTGTTTCGCAAGAACATGAAGATAAACCACGTGTTTCGCATGAATTTGAAGCTAAATCATGTCTTTCGCATAGACTTGAAGCTAACTCGTTTGTTTCGACTGCATTTGAAGCTATATCACTTCTATCGCAGGTATTTGAAGCTAAATCGTTCGTATGGCATCGATTTGAAGCTAAGCCTTCTACTTCGCATTGATTTGAAGCTAAATCATTTGTCTCGCAGGGGTTTTAAAGCTAACTCGTTTGTTTCGCATGCGGTTGAAGCTAAATCATGTTTATCACAAGTATATGAAGCTAAACCATTTGATTCGCTAGAATATGAAGCTAAGCCATGTGTTTCGCTTGGATTTGAAGCTAAATCATGTGTTTCGCATGGATTTGAAAATAACTCGTTTGCTTCGCCTGCATTTGAAGCTAAATCATGTTTATCACAAGTATCTGAATCTAAACCATTTGTTTCGCAACAATATGAAGCTAAACCACGTGTTTCGCATGAATTGGAAGCTAAATCATGTGTTTCGCATAGACTTGCAGCTAACTCGTTTGTTTCGCCTGCATTTGAAGCTATATCACTTCTATCGCAGGTATTTGAAGCTAATCATTCGTATGGCATCGATTTGAAGCTAAGCCTTCTACTTCGCATTGATTTGAAGCTAAATCGTGTGTTTCGCTTGGATTTTAAACTAACTCGTTTGTTTCGCATGCAGTTGAAGCTAAATCATGTTTATCACAAGTATCTGAAGCTAAACCACTTGTTTCGCAAGTATATGAAGCTAAACCATGTGCTTCGCATTGATTTGAAGATAAATCTTGTGTTCCGCATGGATCTGAAGCTAACTCGTTTGTTTTGCCTGCATTTGATGTTATATCATTTATAACGCAAGTATTTGAAGCTAAATCATTTGTTTCGCAAGTATTTGAAGAAATATCATTTGTTTCGCATGGATTTGAAGCTACCTCATTTTGTTTCGCCTGCAGTTGAATCTATATCACTTATATCGCAAGTATTTGAAGCTAAATCATTTGTTCCGCATGGATTTGAAGCTACGCCTTCTACTTTGCATTGAGTTTTAGCTAAATCATGTGTTTCGCATGGATTTGATGCTAACTCGTTTGTTTCGCATGCGGTTGAAGCTAAATCATGTTTATCACAAGTATATGAAGCTAAACCATTTGTTTCGCTAGAATATGAAGCTAAACCATGTGTTTCGCTTGGATTTGAAGCTAAATCATGTGCTTCCCATGGATTTGAAACTAACTCGTTTGTTTCGCCAGCATTTGAAGCTAAATCATGTTTATCACAAGTATCTGAAGCTAAACCACTTGTTTCGCAAGTATATGAAGCTAAACCATGTGCTTCGCATTGTTTTGAAGCTAATTCTTGTGTTCCGAATGGATTTGAAGCTACCTCGTTTGTTTCGCCTGCAGTTGAATCTATATCACTTATATCGCAAGTATTTGAAGCTAAATCATTTGTTCCGCATGGATTTGAGGCTACGCCTTCTACTTCGCATTGATTTTTAGCTAAATCATGTGTTTCGCATGGATTTGATGCTAACTCGTTTGTTTCGCATGCATTTAAAGCAGTATCACTTATATTCGCAAGTATTTGAAGCTAAGTCATTTGTTTCGCATGGATATGAAGCTAAACCACGTGTTTCGCATGAATTTGAAGCTAAATCATGTGTTTCGCATAGACTTGAAGCTAACTCGTTTGTTTCGCCTGCATTTGAAGCTATATCACTTCTATCGCAGGTATTTGAAGCTAAATCATTCGTATGGCATCGATTTGAAGCTAAGCCTTCTACGTCGAATTGATTTGAAGCTAAATCGTGTGTTTCGCATGGATTTTAAACTAACTCGTCTGTTTCGCATGCAGTTGAAGCTAAATCATGTTTATCACAAGTATCTGAAGCTAAACCACTTGTTTCGCAAGTATATGAATCTAAACCATGTGCTTCGCATTGATTTGAAGCTAAATCTTGTGTTCCGAATGGATCTGAAGCTAACTCGTTTGTTTTGCCTGCATTTGATGTTATATCATTTATAACGCAAGTATTTGAAACTAAATCATTTGTTTCGCAAGTATTTGAAGAAATATCATTTGTTTCGCATGGATTTGAAGCTACCTCGTTTGTTTCGCCTGCAGTTGAATCTATATCACTTATATCGCAAGTATTTGAAGTTAAATCATTTGTTGCGCATGGATTTGAAGCTACGCCTTCTACTTTGCATTGAGTTTTAGCTAAATCATGTGTGTCGCATGGATTTGATGCTAACTCGTTTGTTTCGCATGGCATTTGAAGCTGTATCACTTATATTCGCAAGTATTTGAAGCTAAGTCATTTGTTTCGCATGGATATGAAGCTGAGCCATCTACTTCGCATTGATTTGAAACTAAATCATGTGTTTCGCTTGGATTTGATACTAACTCGTTTGTTTCGCCTGCAGTTGAATCTATATCACTTATATCGCAAGTATTTGAAGCTAAATCATTTGTTCCGCATGGATTTGAGGCTACGCCTTCTACTTCGCATTGATTTTCAGCTAAATCATGTGTTTCGCATGGATTTGATGCTAACTCGTTTGTTTCGCATGAATTTGAAGCTGTATCACTTATATTCGCAAGTATTTGAAGCTAAGTCATTTGTTTCGCATGGATATGAAGCTAAGCCACCTAATTCGCATTGATTTGAAGCTAAATCATGTGTCTCGCTTGATTTTAAAGCTAACTCGTTTGTTTCGCATGCGGTTGAAGCTAAATCATGTTTATCACAAGTATATGAAGCTAAACCATTTGTTTCGCAAGAATATGAAGCTAAACCATGTGTCTCGCTTGGATTTGAAGCTAAATCATGTGTTTCCCATGGATTTGAAACTAACTCGTTTGTTTCGCCTGCATTTGAAGCTAAATCATGATTATCACAAGTATCTGTATCTAAACCATTTGTTTCGCAAGAATATGAAGCTAACCCACGTGTTTCGCATGAATTTGAAGCTAAATCATGTCTTTCGCATAGACTTGAAGCTAACTCGTTTGTTTCGACTGCATTTGAAGCTATATCACTTCTATCGCAGGTATTTGAAGCTAAATCGTTCGTATGGCATCGATTTGAAGCTAAGCCTTCTACTTCGCATTGATTTGAAGCTAAATCATTTGTCTCGCAGGGGTTTTAAAGCTAACTCGTTTGTTTCGCATGCGGTTGAAGCTAAATCATGTTTATCACAAGCATATGAAGCTGAACCATTTGTTTCGCAAGAATATGAAGCTAAACCATGTGCTTCGCATTGATTTGAAGATAAATCTTGTGTTCCGCATGGATCTGAAGCTAACTCGTTTGTTTTGCCTGCATTTGATGTTATATCATTTATAACGCAAGTATTTGAAGCTAAATCATTTGTTTCGCAAGTATTTGAAGAAATATCATTTGTTTCGCATGGATTTGAAGCTACCTCATTTGTTTCGCCTGCAGTTGAATCTATATCACTTATATCGCAAGTATTTGAAGCTAAATCATTTGTTCCGCATGGATTTGAAGCTACGCCTTCTAATTTGCATTGAGTTTTAGCTAAATCATGTGTTTCGCATGGATTTGATGCTAACTCGTTTGTTTCGCATGAATTTGAAGCTGTATCACTTATATTCGCAAGTATTTGAAGCTAAGTCATTTTTTTCGCATGGATATGAAGCTAAGCCACCTACTTCGCATTGATTTGAAGCTAAATCATGTGTCTCGCTTGGTTTTAAAGCTAACTCGTTTGTTTCGCATGCGGTTGAAGCTAAATCATGTTTATCACAAGTATATGAAGCTAAACCATTTGTTTCGCAAGAATATGAAGCTAAACCATGTGTTTCGCTTGGATTTGAAGCTAAATCATGTGTTTCCCATGGATTTGAAACAAACTCGTTTGTTTCGCCTGCATTTGAAGCTAAATCATGTTTATCACAAGTATCTGAAGCTAAAACACTTGTTTCGCAAGTATATGAAGCTAAACCATGTGCTTCGCATTGATTTGAAGCTAAATCTTGTGTTCCGAATGGATCTGAAGCTAACTCGTTTGTTTTGCCTGCATTTGATGTTATATCATTTATAACGCAAGTATTTGAAACTAAATCATTTGTTTCGCAAGTATTTGAAGAAATATCATTTGTTTCGCATGGATTTGAAGCTACCTCGTTTGTTTCGCCTGCAGTTGAATCTATATCACTTATATCACAAGTATTTGAAGTTAAATCATTTGTTCCGCATGGATTTGAAGCTACGCCTTCTACTTTGCATTGAGTTTTAGCTAAATCATGTGTGTCGCATGGATTTGATGCTAACTCGTTTGTTTCGCATGGCATTTGAAGCTGTATCACTTCTATTCGCAAGTATTTGAAGCTAAGTCATTTGTTTCGCATGGATATGAAGCTAAGCCATCTACTTCGCATTGATTTGAAACTAAATCATGTGTTTCGCTTGGATTTGAAGCTAACTCGTTTGTTTCGCCTGCAGTTGAATCTATATCACTTATATCGCAAGTATTTGAAGCTAAATCATTTGTTCCGCATGGGTTTGAGGCTACGCCTTCTACTTCGCATTGATTTTTAGCTAAATCATGTGTTTCGCATGGATTTGATGCTAACTCGTTTGTTTCGCATGCATTTAAAGCAGTATCACTTATATTCGCAAGTATTTGAAGCTAAGTCATTTGTTTCGCATGGATATGAAGCTAAGCCACCTACTTCGCATTGATTTGAAGCGAAATCACGTGTCTCGCTTGGTTTTAATGCTAACTCGTTTGTCTCGCATGCGGTTGAAGCTAAATCATGTTTATCACAAGTATATGAAGCTAAACCATTTGTTTCGCAAGAATATGAAGCTAAACCATGTGTTTCGCTTGGATTTGAAGCTAAATCATGTGTTTCCCATGGATTTGAAACTAACTCGCTTGTTTCGCCTGCATTTGAAGCTAAATCATGTTTATCACAAGTATCTGTATCTAAACCATTTGTTTCGCAAGAATATGAAGCTAAACCACGTGTTTCGCATGAATTTGAAGCTAAATCATGTCTTTCGCATAGACTTGAAGCTAACTCGTTAGTTTCGCCTGCATTTGAAGCTATATCACTTCTATCGCAGGTATTTGAAGCTAATCATTCGTATGGCATCGATTTGAAGCTAAGCCTTCTACTTCGCATTGATTTGAAGCTAAATCGTGAGTTTCGCTTGGATTTTAAACTAACTCGTTTGTTTCGCATGCAGTTGAAGCTAAATCATGTTTATCACAAGTATCTGAAGCTACACCACTTGTTTCGCAAGTATATGAAGCTAAACCATTTGTTTCGGAAGAATATGAAGATAAACCATGTGTTTCGCGTGGATTTGAAGCTAACTCGTTTGTTTCGCCTGCATTTGAAGCTATATCAATTATATCGCAAGTATTTGAAGCTAAATCATTTGTGTCGCATGGCTTTGAAGCTAATCCTTCTACTTCGCATTGATTTGAAGCTAAATCATGTGTTTCGCATGGATTTGAAGCTAAGCCTTCTACTTCACATTGATTTGAAACTAAATCATGTGTTTCGCATGGATTTGAAGCAGATTCTACCACATCGCATTGATTTGCAGCTAAATCATGTGTTTCGCATGGATTTGGAGCTAGACCTTCTATATCGCATTGATTTGAAGATAGTCATGTTCTTTGCGTGGATTTGTAGCTAACACGTTTGTTTCGCCTGCAGTTGACTCTATATCATTTAATCCCAAGTATTTCAATCTAAATCATTGGTTCCGCATGGATTTGGAGCTAAGCCTTCTACTTCGCATTGATTTGTAGCTAAATCATTTGTTTCGCATGGATTTGGAGCTAACTCGATAGTTTCTCCTGCATTTGAAGCTTTATCACTTATATCGCAAGTATCTGAACCTAAAGCATTTGTTTCGCATGGGTTTGATGCTAACTCGTCTGTTTCACCTGCTTTTGGTGCTATATCATTTATATCGCAATTATCTGAAGCTAAATCATTTGTTTCTCATGTATTTGTAGCAAAGCCTTCTACTTCGCAATGATTTGAAGCTACAATAATTGTTTCGCATGGATTTGAAGCTAACTCGTTTGTTTCGCATGCATTTGAAGCTATATCAATTATATCGCAAGTATTTGAATCTAAATCATTTGTGTTGCATGGGTTTAAAGCTAACTCGTTTGTTTCGCCTGAATTGAAGCTATATCACTTCTATCGCAAGTATTTGAAGCTAAACGATTTGTGTCGCATGGCTTTGAGGATAAGCCATCTACTTCGCATTGATTTTAAACTAAACCATGTGTTTCGCTTGGATTTGAAGCTAACTCGTTTGTTTCGCCTGCATTTGAAGCTATATCAATTATATCGCAAGTATTTGAAGCTAAATCATTTGTGTCGCATGGCTTTGAAGCTAATCCTTCTACTTCGCATTGATTTGAAGCTAAATCATGTGTTTCGCATGGATTTGAAGCTAAGCCTTCTACTTCACATTGATTTGAAACTAAATCATGTGTTTCGCATGGATTTGAAGCAGATTCTACCACATCGTATTGATTTGCAGCTAAATCATGTGTTTCGCATGGATTTGGAGCTAGACCTTCTATATCGCATTGATTTGAAAATAGTCATGTTTTTTGCGTGGATTTGTAGCTAACACGTTTGTTTCGCCTGCAGTTGACTCTATATCATTTAATCGCAAGTATTTGAATCTAAATCATTGGTTCCGCATGGATTTGGAGCTAAGCCTTCTACTTCGCATTGATTTGTAGCTAAATCATTTGTTTCGCATGGATTTGGTGCTAACTCGATAGTTTCTCCTGCATTTGAAGCTTTATCACTTATATCGCAAGTATCTGAACCTAAAGCATTTGTTTCGCATGGGTTTGATGCTAACTCGTCTGTTTCACCTGCTTTTGGTGCTATATCATTTATATCGCAATTATCTGAAGCTAAATCATTTGTTTCTCATGTATTTGTAGCTAAGCCGTCTACTTCGCAATGATTTGAAGCTACAATAATTGTTTCGCATGGATTTGAAGCTAACTCGTTTGTTTCGCATGCAGTTGAAGCTATATCACTTATATCGCAAGTATTTGAAGCTAAGTCATTTGTTTCGATCGGATTTGAAGCTAAGCCTTCTACTTCGCATTGATTTGAAGCTAAGTCATCTGCTTCACTTGGATTTAAAGCTAACACGTTTGTTTCACATACAGTTGAACCTAAATCATGTATATCAACAAGTATTTAAAGCTGACCATTTTGTTTCGCAAGAATATTAAGCTAAGCCATTTGTTTCGCAAGAATATGAAGCTAAATCATGTGTTTCGCATGAGTTTGGAGCTAAATCATGTGTTTTGGATGGATTTGTAGCTAACTCGATTGTTTCCTCTGCATTTGAAACTACATCACTTATATCGCAAGTATCTGATGATAAATCATTTGTTTCGCATGGATTTGGAGCTAACTCGATAGTTTCTCCTGCATTTGAAGCTCCATCCCTTATATCGCAAGTATCTGAACCTAAAGCATTTGTTTCGCATGGATTTGATGCTAACTCGTCTGTTTCGCCTGCTTTTGGTTCTATATCACTTATATCGCAATTATCTGAAGCTAAATCATTTGTTTCTCATGTATTTGTAGCTAAGCCTTCTACTTCACATTGATTTGAAGCTAAATCATGTGTTTCGCATGGATTTGAAGCAAAGCCTTCTACTTCGCATTGATTTTAAACTAAATCATGTGTTTTGCTTGGATTTGAAACTAACTCGTTTGTTTCGCCTGCATTTGAAGCTTTATCAATTATATCGCAAAATATTTGAAGCTAAATAAATTGTGTCGCATGGATTTGAAGCTACGCCTTTTACTTCACATTGATTTGAAACTAAATCATGTGTTTCGCATGGATTTGAAGCAGAATCTTCCACATCGCATTGATTTGTAGCTAAATCATGTGTTTCGCATGGATTCGGATCTAGACATTCTATATCGCATTGATTTGAAGTTAGTCATGTTTTTTGCATGGATTTGTAGCTAACACGTTTGTATCGCCTGCAGTTGACTCTATATCACTTAATCGCAAGTATTTGAATCTAAATCATTGGTTCCGCATGGATTTGGAGCTGAGCCTTCTACTTGGCATTGATTTTAAGCTAAATCATGTGTTTCGCTTGGATTTGAAGCTAACTCGTTTGTTTCGTATGCTGTTGAAGCTAAATCATGTATATCACGAGTATTTGAAGCTAAAGGATCTGATTCTAATGGATTTGAAGCTAAGCCTTATACTTCGCATTGATTTGTAGCTAAATCATCTGTTTCGCTTGGATTTGATGCTAACTCGTTTGTTTCGCATGCAGTTGAAGCTAAATCCTGTATATCATAAGTATCTGAAGCTAAATAATTTGTTTCGCATGTATTTCATGCTAAACCACGTGTTTCCCATGAATTTGTACCTGAATCATGTGTTTCGCATACATTTGAAGCTTAATCATGTGTTTTGCATGGATTTGAATCTAAGTCATTTGTTTCGCATGGATTTGAAGCAAATTCGTTTGTTTCGCCTGCATTTGAAGCTTTATCAATTATATCGCAAGTATTTGAAGCAAAACCATTTTTGTCACGTGGATTTGAAGCTTCGCCTTCTACTTCGCATTGATTTGAAACTAAACCATGTGTTGCGCTTGGATTTGAAGCTAACTCGATTGTTTCGCCTGCATTTGAAGCTATATCACTTATATCGCAAGTACTTGAAGCTAAGTCATTTGATTCGCATGGATATGAAGCTAAGCCTTCTACTTCGCATTGATTTGAAGCTAAATCATGTGTTTCGCTTGGTTTTAAAGCTAACTCGTTCGTTTCGCATTCGGTTGAAGCTATATCAAGTTTATCACAAGTATATGAAGCTAAACCATTTGTTTCGCAAGTATGAAACTAAACCATGTGTTTCGCTTGGATTTGAAGCTAAATCATGTGTTTCGCATAGACTTGAAGCTCCCTCGTTTGTTTCGCCTGCATTTGAAGCTATATCAATTATATCGCAAGTATTTGAAGCTAAATCATTTGCGTCGCATGGCTTTGAAGATAAGCCTTCTACTTTGGATTCATTTGAAGGTAAATCATGTGTTTCGCTTGGATTTGAAGCTGACTCGTTTGTTTCGCCTGCATTTGAAGCTATATCATTTTTGTCGCAAGTATGTGAAGCTAAATCATGTGTTCCGCATCGATTTGTAGCTAACACGTTTGTTTCGCCTGCAGTTGACTCTATATCATTTAATCGCAAGTATTTGAATCTAAATCATTGGTTCCGCATGGATTTGAAGCTAAGCCTTCTACTTCGCATTGATTTGTAGCTAAATCATTTGTTTCGCATGGATTTGGAGCTAACTCGATAGTTTCTCCTGCATTTGAAGCTTTATCACTTATATCGCAAGTATCTGAACCTAAAGCATTTGTTTCGCATGGGTTTGATGCTAACTCGTCTGTTTCACCTGCTTTTGGTGCTATATCATTTATATCGCAATTATCTGAAGCTAAATCATTTGTTTCTCATGTATTTGTAGCTAAGCCTTCTACTTCGCAATGATTTGAAGCTACAATAATTGTTTCGCATGGATTTGAAGCTAACTCGTTTGTTTCGCATGCAGTTGAAGCTATATCACTTATATCGCAAGTATTTGAAGCTAAGTCATTTGTTTCGAATGGATTTGAAGCTAAGCCTTCTACTTCGCATTGATTTGAAGCTAAGTCATCTGCTTCACTTAGATTTAAAGCTAACACGTTTGTTTCACATACAGTTGAACCTAAATCATGTATATCAACAAGTATTTAAAGCTGACCATTTTGTTTCGCAAGAATATTAAGCTAAGCCATTTGTTTCGCAAGAATATGAAGCTAAATCATGTGTTTCGCATGAGTTTGGAGCTAAATCATGTGTTTTGGATGGATTTGTAGCTAACTCGATTGTTTCCTCTGCATTTGAAGCTACATCACTTATATCGCAAGTATCTGATGATAAATCATTTGTTTCGCATGGATTTGGAGCTAACTCGATAGTTTCTCCTGCATTTAAAGCTCCATCCCTTATATCGCAAGTATCTGAACCTAAAGCATTTGTTTCGCTTGGATTTGATGCTAACTCGTCTGTTTCGCCTGCTTTTGGTTCTATATCACTTATATCGCAATTATCTGAAGCTAAATCATTTGTTTCTCATGTATTTGTAGCTAAGCCTTCTACTTCGCATTGATTTGAAGCTAAATCATGTGTTTCGCATGGATTTGAAGCAAAGCCTTCTACTTCGCATTGATTTTAAACTAAATCATGTGTTTTGCTTGGATTTGAAACTAACTCGTTTGTTTCGCCTGCATTTGAAGCTTTATCAATTATATCGCAAAATATTTGAAGCTAAATAAATTGTGTCGCATGGATTTGAAGCTACGTCTTTTACTTCACATTGATTTGAAACTAAATCATGTGTTTCGCATGGATTTGGATCTAGACATTCTATATCGCATTGATTTGAAGTTAGTCATGTTTTTTGCATGGATTTGTAGCTAACACGTTTGTATCGCCTGCAGTTGACTCTATATCACTTAATCGCAAGTATTTGAATCTAAATCATTGGTTCCGCATGGATTTGGAGCTGAGCCTTCTACTTGGCATTGATTTTAAGCTAAATCATGTGTTTCGCTTGGATTTGAAGCTAACTCGTTTATTTCGTATGCTGTTGAAGCTAAATCATGTATATATTACAAGTATTAGAAGCTAAACCATTTGATTCGCATGGATTTGTTGCTAAGCCTTCTACTTGGCATTGATTTGATGCAAAATCATGTGTCTCGCTTGCACTTGAAGCTTAATCAATTGTTTCTCATGGATTTGAAGCCTAATCATGTGTTTTGCATGGATTTGAAGCTAACTCGTTTTTTTCGCCTGCATTTGAAGCTATTTCATTTATACCGCAAGTATTTGAAGCCAAATCATTCGTTTCGCATGGATTTGAAGCTAAGCCTTCTACTTCGCATTGATTTGAAGCTAAATCATATGTTTCGCATGGATTTGAAGCTAAGCCTTCTACTTCACATTGATTTGAAACTAAATCATGTGTTTCGCATGGATTTAAAGCTAAATCATGTGTTTCGCACAGATTTGTAGCTAACTCATTTGTTTCGCCTGCATTTGAAGCTATATCAATTATATCGCAAGTATTTGAAGCTAAATCATTTGTGTCTCATGGCTTTGAAGATAAGCCTTCTACTTTGCATTAATTTGAAGGTAAATAATGTGTTTCGCTTGAATTTGAAGGTAACTCGTTCCTTTCGTCTGCATTTGAAGCTATATCATTTATATCGCAAGTATTTGAAGCTAAGTCATTTGATTCGCATGGATATGAAGCTAAGCCTTCTACTTCGCATTGATTTGAAGCTAAATCATGTGTTTCGCTTGGTTTTAAAGCTAACTCGTTTGTTTCGCATTCGGTTGAAGCTATATCAAGTTTATCACAAGTATATGAAGCTAAACCATTTGTTTCGCAAGTATGAAACTAAACCATGTGTTTCGCTTGGATTTGAAGCTAAATCATGTGTTTCGCATAGACTTGAAGCTCCCTCGTTTGTTTCGCCTGCATTTGAAGCTATATCAATTATATCGCAAGTATTTGAAGCTAAATCATTTGCGTCGCATGGCTTTGAAGATAAGCCTTCTACTTTGGATTCATTTGAAGGTAAAGCATGTGTTTCGCTTGGATTTGAAGCTAACTCGTTTGTTTCGCCTGCATTTGAAGCTATATCAATTATATCGCAAGTATTTGAATCTAAATCATTTGTGTTGCATGGGTTTAAAGCTAACTCGTTTGTTTCGCCTGCATTTGAAGCTTTATCAATTATATCGCAAGTATTTGAAGCAAAATCATTTTTGTCACGTGGATTTGAAGCTTCGCCTTCTACTTCGCATTGATTTGAAACTAAACCATGTGTTGCGCTTGGATTTGAAGCTAAATCATGTGTTTCGCATAGACTTGAAGCTCCCTCGTTTGTTTCGCCTGCATTTGAAGCTATATCATTTTTGTCGCAAGTATGTGAAGCTAAATCATGTGTTCCGCATGGATTTGTAGCTAACACGTTTGTTTCGCCTGCAGTTGACTCTATATCATTTAATCGAAGGTATTTGAATCTAAATCATTGGTTCCGCATGGATTTGAAGCTAAGCCTTCTACTTCGCATTGATTTGTAGCTAAATCATTTGTTTCGCATGGATTTGGAGCTAACTCGATAGTTTCTCCTGCATTTGAAGCTTTATCACTTATATCGCAAGTATCTGAACCTAAAGCATTTGTTTCGCATGGGTTTGATGCTAACTCGTCTGTTTCACCTGCTTTTGGTGCTATATCATTTATATCGCAATTATCTGAAGCTAAATCATTTGTTTCTCATGTATTTGTAGCTAAGCCTTCTACTTCGCAATGATTTGAAGCTACAATAATTGTTTCGCATGGATTTGAAGCTAACTCGTTTGTTTCGCATGCAGTTGAAGCTATATCACTTATATCGCAAGTATTTGAAGCTAAGTCATTTGTTTCGAACGGATTTGAAGCTAAGCCTTCTACTTCGCATTGATTTGAAGCTAAGTCATCTGCTTCACTTGGATTTAAAGCTAACACGTTTGTTTCACATACAGTTGAACCTAAATCATGTATATCAACAAGTATTTAAAGCTGACCATTTTGTTTCGCAAGAATATTAAGCTAAGCCATTTGTTTCGCAAGAATATGAAGCTAAATCATGTGTTTCGCATGAGTTTGGAGCTAAATCATGTGTTTTGGATGGATTTGTAGCTAACTCGATTGTTTCCTCTGCATTTGAAGCTACATCACTTATATCGCAAGTATCTGATGATAAATAATTTGTTTCGCATGGATTTGGAGCTAACTCGATAGTTTCTCCTGCATTTAAAGCTCCATCCCTTATATCGCAAGTATCTGAACCTAAAGCATTTGTTTCGCTTGGATTTGATGCTAACTCGTCTGCTTCGCCTGCTTTTGGTTCTATATCACTTATATCGCAATTATCTGAAGCTAAATCATTTGTTTCTCATGTATTTGTAGCTAAGCCTTCTACTTCGCATTGATTTGAAGCTAAATCATGTGTTTCGCATGGATTTGAAGCAAAGCCTTCTACTTCGCATTGATTTTAAACTAAATCATGTGTTTTGCTTGGATTTGAAACTAACTCGTTTGTTTCGCCTGCATTTGAAGCTTTATCAATTATATCGCAAAATATTTGAAGCTAAATAAATTGTGTCGCATGGATTTGAAGCTACGTCTTTTACTTCACATTGATTTGAAACTAAATCATGTGTTTCGCATGGATTTGGATCTAGACATTCTATATCGCATTGATTTGAAGTTAGTCATGTTTTTTGCATGGATTTGTAGCTAACACGTTTGTATCGCCTGCAGTTGACTCTATATCACTTAATCGCAAGTATTTGAATCTAAATCATTGGTTCCGCATGGATTTGGAGCTGAGCCTTCTACTTGGCATTGATTTTAAGCTAAATCATGTGTTTCGCTTGGATTTGAAGCTAACTCGTTTATTTCGTATGCTGTTGAAGCTAAATCATGTATATATTACAAGTATTAGAAGCTAAACCATTTGATTCGCATGGATTTGTTGCTAAGCCTTCTACTTGGCATTGATTTGATGCAAAATCATGTGTCTCGCTTGCACTTGAAGCTTAATCAATTGTTTCTCATGGATTTGAAGCCTAATCATGTGTTTTGCATGGATTTTGAAGCTTGCTCGATTGATTCGTCTGCATTTGAAGCTATATCATTTATATCGTAAGTACATGAAGCTAAATCTTTCGATTCGCATGGCTTGGAAGCTAAATCATGTGTTTTGCATGGATTTGAAGCTAAATCATGTGTTTCGCACAGATTTGAAGCTAACTCGTTTGTTTCGCCCTTATTTGAAGCTATATCATTTATATCGCAAGTCTGTGAATCTAAATCATTTGTTTCGCATGGAGTTGAAGCTAAGGCTTCTACTTCGCATTGATTTGACACTAAATCATGTGTTTCGCTTGGATTTGAATCTAACTCGTTTGTTTCGCCTGCATTTGAAGCTTTATCAATTATATCGCAATTATCTGAAGCTAAACCATTTGTTTCGCAAGTATGAAACTAAACCATGTGTTTCGCTTGGATTTGAAGCTAAATCATGTGTTTCGCATAGACTTGAAGCTCCCTCGTTTGTTTCGCCTGCATTTGAAGCTATATCAATTATATCGCAAGTATTTGAAGCTAAATCATTTGCGTCGCATGGCTTTGAAGATAAGCCTTCTACTTTGGATTCATTTGAAGTTAAATCATGTGTTTCGCTTGGATTTGAAGCTAACTCGTTTGTTTCGCCTGCATTTGAAGCTATATCAATTATATCGCAAGTATTTGAATCTAAATCATTTGTGTTGCATGGGTTTAAAGCTAACTCGTTTGTTTCGCCTGAATTGAAGCTATATCACTTCTATCGCAAGTATTTGAAGCTAAACGATTTGTGTCGCATGGCTTTGAGGATAAGCCATCTACTTCGCATTGATTTTAAACTAAACCATGTGTTTCGCTTGGATTTCAAGCTAACTCGTTTGTTTCGCCTGCATTTGAAGCTATATAGTTTATATCGCAAGTATATGAAGTTAAACCATTTGTTTCGCAAGAATATGAAGCTATGCCTGCTACTTCGCATTGATTTGAAACTAAATCATGTGTATCGCATGGATTTGAAGCTAAATCAAGGGGTTTCGCATGGATTTGAAACTAACTCGTTTGTTTCGCCTGCATTTGAAGCTAAATCATGTTTATCACAATTATCGGAATCTAAACCATTTGTTTCGCAAGAATGTGAAGCTAAACCATGTGTTTCGCATGAATTTGAAGCTAAATCATGTGTTTCGCACAGATTTGAAGCTAACTCGTTTGTTTGGCCCTTATTTGAAGCTATATCATTTATATCGCAAGTCTGTGAATCTAAATCATTTGTTTCGCATGGAGTTGAAGCTAAGGCTTCTACTTCGCATTGATTTGACACTAAATCATGTGTTTCGCTTGGATTTGAATCTAACTCGTTTGTTTCGCCTGCATTTGAAGCTTTACCAATTATATCGCAATTATCTGAAGCTAAATCATTTGTTTCTCATGTATGTGAAGCTAAGCCTTCTACTTCGCATTGATTTGAAACTAAACCATGTGTTTTGCTTGGATTTGAAGCTAACTCGTTTGTTTCGCCTGCATTTGAAGCTATATCATGTATATCACAAGTATTTGAAGATAAACCGATTGCTTCGCATTGATTTGAAGCTAAGCCTTTTACTTGGGATTGATTTGAAGTTAAATCATGTGTTCCGCATTGATTTGAAGCTAAATCATGTGTTTCGCATGGATTTGAAGTTAACTCGTTTGTTTCGCATGCAGTCGAAGTTAAATCATGAATATCACAAGTATTTGAAGATAACTCATTTTTTTCGCAAGAATATGAAGCTAAACAATGTGTTTCGCATCGATATGAAGCTAAATCATGTGTTTCTCTTGCATTTTAAACTAACTCATTTGTTTTGCATGCAGTTGAAGCTGAATCATGTTTATCACAAGTATCTGAAGCTAAACCACTTGTTTCGCAAGAATATGAAGCTACACCATGTGCATCGCATTGATTTGAAGCTAAATCATGTGTTCCGCATGGATTTGTAGCTAACACGTTTGTTTCGCCTGCAGTTGACTCTATATCATTTAATCGCAAGTATTTGAATCTAAATCATTGGTTCCGCATGGATTTGAAGCTAAGCCTTCTACTTCGCATTGATTTGAAACTAAATCATGTGTTTCGCTTGGATTGGAAGCTAACTCGTTTGTTTCGCCTGCATTTGAAGCTATATCAATTATATCGCAAGTATTTGAAGATAAATCATTTGTGTCGCATGGCTTTGAAGCTAACTCGTTTGTTTCGCCTGCATTTGGAACTATATCACTTATATTCGCTAGTATTTGAATCTAAATCTTTCATTTTGAACCTAAATAATGTGTTTCGCATGGATTTGAAGATAATTCGTCCTTTACGCCCGCATTTGATGCTAGATCACTTACATCGCCAGTATCTGAAGATAAATCGTTTGTTTCGCATGAATTTGAAGCTATAACATCAAATGCGCATTGATTTGAAACTTAATCATGTGTTTCGCATGGATTAGACGATAACTCGTTTGTTTCGCCTGCATTTGAAGCTGTATCACTTATATCGCAAGTATTTGAAGCTAAGTCATTTGTTTCTCATGTATTTGTAGCTAAGCCTTCTACTTCGAAATGATTTGAAGCTAAACCACTTGTTTCGCAAGAATATGAAGCTACACCATGTGCATCGCATTGATTTGAAGCTAAATCATGTGTTCCGCATGGATTTGAAGCTATCTCGTTTGTTTTGCCTGCAGTTGAAGGTATATCATTTATATCGCAAGTATTTGAAGCTAAATCATTTGTGTCGCTTGGCTTTGTGGCTAACCCTTCTACTTCGCATTGATTTGTAGCTAAATCATTTGTTTCCCTTGGATTTGAAGCTAACCCGATTGTTTCGCATGCAGTTGAAGCTAAATCATGTTTATCACAAGTATCTGAAGCTGAACCACTTGTTTCGCAAGTATATGAAGCTAATCCATGTATTTCGCATGAATTTGGAGCTAAATCATGTGTTTGGCCTGCATTTGAAGCTAACTCGTTTGTTTCGCCTGCGTTTGAAGCTATATCATGTATATCACAAGAATTTGAAGCAAAATCATTTGATTCACATGGATTTGAAGCCAAGCCTTCTACTTCGCATTGGTTTGAAGCAAAATCATGTGTTTCGCATGAATTTGAAGCTAACTCGTTTGTTTCGCGTGTAGTTGTAGCTAAATCATGTATATCACGAGTATTTGAAGCTAAAGGATCTGATTCTAATGGATTTGAAGCTAAGCCTTCTACTTCGCATTGATTTGTAGCTAAATCATCTGTTTCGCTTGGATTTGATGCTAACTCGTTTGTTTCGCATGCAGTTGAAGCTAAATCCTGTATATCATAAGTATCTGAAGCTAAATAATTTGTTTCGCATGTATTTCATGCTAAACCACGTGTTTCCCATGAATTTGTACCTGAATCATGTGTTTCGCATGCATTTGAAGCTTAATCATGTGTTTTGCATGGATTTGAATCTGAGTCATTTGTTTCGCATGGATTTGAAGCAAATTCGTTTGTTTCGCCTGCATTTGAAGCTTTATCAATTATATCGCAAGTATTTGAAGCAAAATCATTTTTGTCACGTGGATTTGAAGCTTCGCCTTCTACTTCGCATTGATTTGAAACTAAACCATGTGTTGCGCTTGGATTTGAAGCTAACTCGTTTGTTTCGCCTGCATTTGAAGCTATATCACTTATATCGCAAGTATTTGAAGCTAAGTCATTTGATTCGCATGGATATGAAGCTAAGCCTTCTACTTCGCATTGATTTGAAGCTAAATCATGTGTTTCGCTTGATTTTAAAGCTAACTCGTTTGTTTCGCATTCGGTTGAAGCTATATCAAGTTTATCACAAGTATATGAAGCTAAACCATTTGTTTCGCAAGTATGAAACTAAACCATGTGTTTCGCTTGGATTTGTAGCTAAATCATGTGTTTCGCTTGGATTTGAAGCTAAATCATGTGTTTCGCTTGGATTTCAAGCTAACTCGTTTGTTTCGCCTGCATTTGAAGCTATATAATTTATATCGCAAGTATATGAAGTTAAACCATTTGTTTCGCAAGAATATGAAGCTATGCCTGCTACTTCGCATTGATTTGAAACTAAATCATGTGTATCGCATGGATTTGAAGCTAAATCAAGGGGTTTCGCATGGATTTGAAACTAACTCGTTTGTTTCGCCTGCATTTGAAGCTAAATCATGTTTATCACAATTATCGGAATCTAAACCATTTGTTTCGCAAGAATGTGAAGCTAAACCATGTGTTTCGCATGAATTTGAAGCTAAATCATGTGTTTCGCACAGATTTGAAGCTAACTCGTTTGTTTCGCCCTTATTTGAAGCTATATCATTTATATCGCAAGTCTGTGAATCTAAATCATTGGTTCCGCATGGATTTGAAGCTAAGCCTTCTACTTCGCATTGATTTGTAGCTAAATCATTTGTTTCGCATGGGTTTGATTCTAACTCGTCTGTTTCACCTGCTTTTGGTGCTATATCATTTATATCACAATTATCTGAAGCTAAATCATTTGTTTCTCATGTATTTGTAGCTAAGCCTTCTACTTCGCAATGATTTGAAGCTGCAATAATTGTTTCGCATGGATTTGAAGCTAACTCATTTGTTTCGCATGCAGTTGAAGCTATATCACTTATATCGCAAGTATTTGAAGCTAAGTCATTTGTTTCGATCGGTTTGAAGCTAAGCCTTCTACTTCGCATTGATTTGAAGCTATGTCATCTGCTTCACTTGGATTTAAAGCTAACACGTTTGTTTCACATACAGTTGAACCTAAATCATGTATATCAACAAGTATTTAAAGCTGACCATTTTGTTTCGCAAGAATATTAAGCTAAGCCATTTGTTTCGCAAGAATATGAAGCTAAATCATATGTTTCGCATGAGTTTGGAGCTAAATCATGTGTTTTGGATGGATTTGTAGCTAACTCGATTGTTTCCTCTGCATTTGAAGCTACATCACTTATATCGCAAGTATCTGATGATAAATCATTTGTTTCGCATGGATTTGGAGCTAACTCGATAGTTTCTCCTGCATTTAAAGCTCCATCCCTTATATCGCAAGTATCTGAACCTAAAGCATTTGTTTCGCTTGGATTTGATGCTAACTCGTCTGTTTCGCCTGCTTTTGGTTCTATATCACTTATATCGCAATTATCTGAAGCTAAATCATTTGTTTCTCATGTATTTGTAGCTAAGCCTTCTACTTCGCATTGATTTGAAGCTAAATCATGTGTTTCGCATGGATTTGAAGCAAAGCCTTCTACTTCGCATTGATTTTAAACTAAATCATGTGTTTTGCTTGGATTTGAAACTAACTCGTTTGTTTCGCCTGCATTTGAAGCTTTATCAATTATATCGCAAAATATTTGAAGCTAAATAAATTGTGTCGCATGGATTTGAAGCTACGCCTTTTACTTCACATTGATTTGAAACTAAATCATGTGTTTCGCATGGATTTGAAGCAGAATCTTCCACATCGCATTGATTTGTAGCTAAATCATGTGTTTCGCATGGATTTGGATCTAGACATTCTATATCGCATTGATTTGAAGTTAGTCATGTTTTTTGCATGGATTTGTAGCTAACACGTTTATATCGCCTGCAGTTGATTCTATATCACTTAATCGCAAGTATTTGAATCTAAATCATTGGTTCCGCATGGATTTAGAGCTAAGCCTTCTACTTCGCATTGATTTGTAGCTAAATCATTTGTTTCGCATGGGTTTGATTCTAACTCGTCTGTTTCACCTGCTTTTGGTGCTATATCATTTATATCACAATTATCTGAAGCTAAATCATTTGTTTCTCATGTATTTGTAGCTAAGCCTTCTACTTCGCAATGATTTGAAGCTACAATAATTGTTTCGCATGGATTTGAAGCTAACTCATTTGTTTCGCATGCAGTTGAAGCTATATCACTTATATCGCAAGTATTTGAAGCTAAGTCATTTGTTTCGATCGGTTTGAAGCTAAGCCTTCTACTTCGCATTGATTTGAAGCTAAGTCATCTGCTTCACTTGGATTTAAAGCTAACACGTTTGTTTCACATACAGTTGAACCTAAATCATGTATATCAACAAGTATTTAAAGCTGACCATTTTGTTTCGCAAGAATATTAAGCTAAGCCATTTGTTTCGCAAGAATATGAAGCTAAATCATATGTTTCGCATGAGTTTGGAGCTAAATCATGTGTTTTGGATGGATTTGTAGCTAACTCGATTGTTTCCTCTGCATTTGAAGCTACATCACTTATATCGCAAGTATCTGATGATAAATCATTTGTTTCGCATGGATTTGGAGCTAACTCGATAGTTTCTCCTGCATTTAAAGCTCCATCCCTTATATCGCAAGTATCTGATCCTAAAGCATTTGTTTCGCTTGGATTTGATGCTAACTCGTCTGTTTCGCCTGCTTTTGGTTCTATATCACTTATATCGCAATTATCTGAAGCTAAATCATTTGTTTCTCATGTATTTGTAGCTAAGCCTTCTACTTCGCATTGATTTGAAGCTAAATCATGTGTTTCGCATGGATTTGAAGCAAAGCCTTCTACGTCGCATTGATTTTAAACTAAATCATGTGTTTTGCTTGGATTTGAAACTAACTCGTTTGTTTCGCCTGCATTTGAAGCTTTATCAATTATATCGCAAAATATTTGAAGCTAAATAAATTGTGTCGCATGGATTTGAAGCTACGCCTTTTACTTCACATTGATTTGAAACTAAATCATGTGTTTCGCATGGATTTGAAGCAGAATCTTCCACATCGCATTGATTTGTAGCTAAATCATGTGTTTCGCATGGATTTGGATCTAGACATTCTATATCGCATTGATTTGAAGTTAGTCATGTTTTTTGCATGGATTTGTAGCTAACACGTTTGTATCGCCTGCAGTTGATTCTATATCACTTAATCGCAAGTATTTGAATCTAAATCATTGGTTCCGCATGGATTTAGAGCTGAGCCTTCTACTTGGCATTGATTTTAAGCTAAATCATGTGTTTCGCTTGGATTTGAAGCTAACTCGTTTATTTCGTATGCTGTTGAAGCTAAATCATGTATATATTACAAGTATTAGAAGCTAAACCATTTGATTCGCATGGATTTGTTGCTAAGCCTTCTACTTGGCATTGATTTGATGCAAAATCATGTGTCTCGCTTGCACTTGAAGCTTAATCAATTGTTTCTCATGGATTTGAAGCCTAATCATGTGTTTTGCATGGATTTTGAAGCTTGTTCGATTGATTCGTCTGCATTTGAAGCTATATCATTTATATCGTAAGTACATGAAGCTAAATCTTTCGATTCGCATGGCTTGGAAGCTAAATCATGTGTTTTGCATGGATTTGAAGCTAACTCGTTTTTTTCGCCTGCATTTGAAGCTATTTCATTTATACCGCAAGTATTTGAAGCCAAATCATTCGTTTCGCATGGATTTGAAGCTAAGCCTTCTACTTCGCATTGATTTGAAGCTAAATCATATGTTTCGCATGGATTTGAAGCTAAGCCTTCTACTTCACATTGATTTGAAACTAAATCATGTGTTTCGCATGGATTTGAAGCTAAATCATATGTTTCGCACAGATTTGAAGCTAACTCGTTTATTTCGCCAGCATTTGAAGCTATATCAATTACATCGCAAGTATTTGAAGCTAAATCATTTGTGTCGCATGGCTTTAAAGATAAGCCTACTACTTTGCATTAATTTGAAGGTATATCATGTGTTTCGCTTGGATTTAAGGGTAACTCGTTTCTTTCGCCTGCAATTGAAGCTAAATCATGTTTATCACAAGTATCTGAATCTAAACCATTTGTTTCGCAAGAATATGAACTAAACCATGTGTTTCGCATGAATTTAAAGCTAAATCATGTGTTTCGCACAGATTTGTAGCTAACTCATTTGTTTCGCCTGCATTTGAAGCTATATCAATTATATCGCAAGTATTTGAAGCTAAATCATTTGTGTCTCATGGCTTTGAAGATAAGCCTTCTACTTTGCATTAATTTGAAGGTAAATAATGTGTTTCGCTTGAATTTGAAGGTAACTCGTTCCTTTCGTCTGCATTTGAAGCTATATCATTTATATCGCAAGTATGTGAAGCTAAATCATTTGTTTCGTATGGATTTGAAGCTAAGCCTTCTACTTCGCATTGATTTGAAACTAAATCATGTGTTTCGCTTGGATTGGAAGCTAACTCGTTTGTTTCGCCTGCATTTGAAGCTATATCAATTATATCGCAAGTATTTGAAGATAAATCATTTGTGTCGCATGGCTTTGAAGCTAACTCGTTTGTTTCGCCTGCATTTGGAGCTATATCACTTATATTCGCTAGTATTTGAATCTAAATCTTTCATTTTGAACCTAAATAATGTGTTTCGCATGGATTTGAAGATAATTCGTTCTTTACGCCCGCATTTGATGCTATATCACTTACATCGCCAGTATCTGAAGACAAATCGTTTGTTTCGCATGAATTTGAAGCTATGACATCAAATGCGCATTGATTTGAAGCTAAATCATCTGCTTAGCTTGGATTTGAAGCTAACACGTTTATTTCACATACAGTTGAACCTAAATCATGTATATCACAAGTATTTAAAGCTGACCATTTTGTTTCGCAAGAATATTAAGCAAAGCCATTTGTTTCGCAAGAATATGAAGCTAAACCATGTGTTTCGCATGAGTTTGGAGCTAAATCATGGGTTTCGCATGGATTTGAAGCTAACTCGTTTGTTTCGCCTCCATTTGAAGCTACATCACTTATATTCGCAAGTATTTCAAGCCAAATCAGTTGTTTCGCATTGAATTGAAGCTAAGCTTTCTCATTCGCATTGATTTGAAGCGAAATCATGTGTCTCGCTTGGATTTGAAGCTAACTCGTTTGTTTCGCATGCAGTTGAAGGTAAATCATGTATACCACAAGTATTTAAAGCTAAACCATTTGTTTCGCATTGATTTAAAGCTAAGCCTTCAACTTCGCATTGATTTGAAGCTCAATCTTTGTTTCCCTTGGATTTGAAGCTAACGCGATTGTTTCGCATGCAGTTGAAGCTAAATCATGTTTATCATAAGTATCTGAAGCTAAATCATCTGTTTCTCAAGATTATGAAGCTAAACCACGTGTTTTCATGGATTTGAAGCTAAATCATGTTTTGCGCATTGATTTGAAGCTAAGCCTTCTACTTCGCATAGATTTGTAGCTAAATCATTTGTTACGCATTTATTAGGAGCTAACTCGTCTGTTTCGCCTGCATTGAAGCTATATCACTTCTATCGCAAGTATTTGAAGCTAAATCATTTGTGTCGCATGGATTTGAAGCTAAGCCTTCTACTTCGCATGATTTGAAACTAAATCATCTGTTTTGCTTGGATTTGAATCTAACTCGTTTGTTTCGCCTGCATTTGAAGCTTTATCAATTATATCGCAATTATCTGAAGCTAAATCATTTGTTTCTCATGTATGTGAAGCTAAGCCTTCTACTTCGCATTGATTTGAAACTAAACCATGTGTTTTGCTTGGATTTGAAGCTAACTCGTTTGTTTCGCCTGCATTTGAAGCTATATCATGTATATCACAAGTATTTGAAGATAAACCGATTGCTTCGCATTGATTTGAAGCTAAGCCTTTTACTTGGGATTGATTTGAAGTTAAATCATGTGTTCCGCATTGATTTGAAGCTAAATCATGTGTTTCGCATGGATTTGAAGTTAACTCGTTTGTTTCGCATGCAGTTGAAGCTAAATCATGTTTATCACAAGTATCTGAAGCTAAACCACTTGTTTCGCAAGAATATGAAGCTAAACCATGTGTTTCGCATTGTTTTGAAGCTAAATCATGTCTTCCGCATGGATTTGAAGCTAACTCGTTTGTTTTGCCTGCATTTGAAGCTAGTTCATTTATACCGCAAGTATTTGAAGCTAAATCATTTGTTTCGCATGGTTTAGAAGCTAAGGCTACTACTCCGCATTGATTTGAAGCTAAATGATGTGTTTCGCATGCATTTGTAGATAACTCGCTTGTTTTGCCTGCATCTGAAACTATATCTCTTGTATCGCAAGTATCTGATGCTAAATCATTTGTTTCTCATGTATTTGAAGCTAAGCCTTCTACTTCGCATTGATTTGAAGATAAATCATGTGTTGCTCATGGATTTGAGGCTAACTCGTTTGTTTCGCCTGCATTTGGAGCTATATCACTTATATTCGCAAGTATTTGAATCTAAATCTTTCGTTTTGAACCTAAATAATGTGTTTCGCATGGATTTGAAGATAACTCGTTCTTTACGCCCGCATTTGATGCTATATCACTTACATCGCCAGTATCTGAAGATAAATCGTTTGTTTCGCATGAATTTGAAGCTATGACATCAAATGCGCAGTGATTTGAAACTAAATCATGTGTTTCGCATGGATTAGAAGCTAACTCGTTTGTTTCGCCTGCATTTGAAGCTATATCACTTATGTCCCAAGTGTTTGAAGCTAAACCATGTGTTTCGCAAGAATATGAAGCTAAACCATTTGTTTCGCTTGGATTTGAAGCTAACTCGTTTGTTTCGCCTGCATTTGAAGCTATATCAATTAGATCGCAAGTATTTGAAGCTAAATCATTTGAGTCGCATGGCTTTGACGATAAGCCTTCTACTTTGCATTAATTTGAAGGTAAGTGGATTTGTAGGTAACACGTTTGTTTCGCTTGCATTTGAAGCTAAATCATGTTTATCACAAGTATCTGAAACTAAACCATTTGTTTCGCAAGAATATGAAGCTAAACCATGTGTTTCGCATGAATTTGAAGCTAAATCATGTGTTTCGCACAGATTTGAAGCTATCTCGTTTGTTTCGCCTGCAGTAGAATCTATATCACTTATATAGCAAGAATTTGAAGCCAAATCATTTGTTCCGCATGGATTTGAAGCTAAGGCTTCTACATCGCATTGATTAGATGCTGAATCATGTGTTTCGCTTGGTTTTGGAGCTAACTCGTTTGTTTCGCCTGCAGTTGACACTATATCACTTATATCGCAAGTATTTTAATCTAAATCATTGGTTTCGCATGGATTTGAAGCTGAGTCTTCTACTTCGCACTGATTTGAAGCAAAATAATGTGTTTCGCTTGGATTTGAAGCTAAATGATGTGTTTCGCATAGATGTGAAGATAACTCGTTTGTTTCGCATGCAGTTGAAGCTAAATCATGTATATCACAAGTATTTGAAGCTAAATCAATCGTTTCGCATGGGGATGAACCTAAGCCTTCTACTTCGCATTGATTTGAAGGTAAATCATTTGTTTCGCATGCATTAGTAGCTAACTCGTTTGTTTCACCTGCATTTGAAGCTGTATCACCTATATTCCAAGTGTTTGAAGCTCAATCATTTGTTCCACATGGATTAGAAGCTAAACCTTATACATCGCATTGATTTGAAGCTAAATCTTGTGTATTGCATGGATTTGAAGATAAACCTTCTACATAGCATTGATTTACAGCTAATTCATGTGTTTCGCATGGATGTGAAGCTATCTCGTTTGTTTGGCCTGCCGCATAATCTTTATCACTTATATAGCAAGTATTTGAAGCTAAATCATTTGTTCCGCATGGATTTGAAGCTAAGGCTTCTACATCGCATTGATTTGAAGCTAAATCTTGTGTATTGCATGGATTTGAAGCTAAACCTTCTACATAGCATTGATTTACAGCTAAATAATGTGTTTCGCATGGATTTGAAGCTATCTCGTTTGTTTCGCCTGCATTAGAATCTATATCACTTACATAGCAAGTATTTGAAGCTAAATTATTTGTTCCGCATGGATTTGAAGCTAAGGCTTCTACATCGCATTGATTAGATGCTGAATCATGTGTTTCCCTTGGTTTTGAAGCTAACTCGTTTGTTTCGTCTGCATTTGATGCTATATCACTTATATCGCAAGTATCTGAACATAAATCAATTGTTTCTCATGGATTGGAAGCAAATCCTTCTACCACGCATTGATTTGAAGCTAAATCATGTGTATCGCATGGATTTTGAAGGTAACTCGTTTGATTCGTCTCCATTTGGAGCTATATCACTTATATCCCAAGTGTTTGAAGCTAAATCATTTGTTTCGCACGGACTTGAAGCTAAACATTCTACATCGCATTGATTTGAATCTAAATCATGTGTTTCGATTGGATTTGAAGCTAAACCTTCTACATCTCCTTGATATGAAGCTAAATCATGTATTTCGCTTTGATTTGAAGCTAACTGGATTGTTTCGTCTGCATTCGATAGTATCAGAATCTAAATCATTTGTGTCGCATGGATTTGAAGCTAAACCTTCTACATAGCATTGATTTGCAGCTAAATCATGTGCTTCGCATGGATTTGAAGCTAACTCGTTTGTTTCTCCTGCATTTGAAGGTATATCATTTATATCGCAAGTATTTGAAGCTAAATCATTTGTTTCGCATAAATTATAAGCTAAATCATGTGTTTCGCATGGAATTGAAGCTATCTGGTTTGTTTCGCCTGCATTTGAAGCTACTTCACTTGTATCGCAAGTATTGGAAGAAAAATCATATGATTTGCATGGAGTTGAAGCTATCTCGTTTGTTTCGCCTGCAGTTGAATCTATATCACTTATATCGCAAGTATTTGAAGCTAAATGATTTGTGTCGCATGACTCTGAAGCTAAGCCTTCTAGTTCGCATTGATTTGAAGCTAAATCATGTGTTTCGCATGGATTTGAAGCTATGCCTTCTACTTCGCATTGATTTGAAACTAAATCATGTGTTTCGCTTGGATTTGAAGCTAACTCGTTGTTTCGCCTGCATTTGAAGCTTTATCATTTATATAGCAAAATATTTGAAGCTAAATCAATTGTGTCGCATTGGTTTGAAGCTACGCCTTCTATTTCGCTTTGATTTGAAGCTAAACCTTCAACTTCGCATTGATTTGAAGGGAAATCATTTGTATCCTTTGGATTGGAAGCTGACGCGATTGTTTCGCATGCAGTTGAAAGTAAATCATGTTTATCACAGGTATCTGAAGCTAAACCATTTGTTTCGCAAGAATATGAAGCTAAACCATTTGTTTCGCATGGATTTGAAGCTAACTCGTTTGTTTCGTCTGCATTTGATACTATATCACCTATATCCCAAGTGTTTGAAGCTCAATCATTTGTTTCGCATGGATTTGAAGCTAAACCTTCTACTTCGAACTGATCTGAAGCTAAATCATGCGTTTCGCATGGATTCGAAGCTAACGCGTTTGTTTCGTCTGCATTTGAAGCTATATGATGCATATCACAAGTATTTGAGACTAAATCATTTGATTCGCATGGATTTGAAGGTAAACCTACTACATCGCATTGATTTGCAGCTAAATCATGTGTTTCGCATGGATGTGAAGCTTACTCGTTTGTTTCGCTTGCAGTTGTTGCTAAATAATGTATATCAAAAGTACTTGTAGCTAAACCATTTTATTCGCTTGGATTTGAAGCTAAGCCTTCTACATCGATTGCTATGAAGCTAAATCATGTGTTTCGCGTTGATTTGAAAGTAACTCATTTGTTTCGCATGCAGTTAAAGCTAAATTATGTATATCACAAGTATTTGAAGCTGAGCCATTTGTTTCGCATGGATTTGAAGATAAGTCTACTACTTCGCAATTAATTTGAAGCTAAGCCTTTTACATCGCTTTGATTTGAAGCTAAATCATGTGTTTCGCATGGATTTGAAACTAACTCGTTTGTATCGCATGCAGTTGAAGCTAAATCATGTTTACCACAAGTATCTGCATCTAAACCACTTGTTTCGCAAGAATATGAAGCTAAACCATGTGTTAATCATGAATTTGAAGCAAAATCATGTGTTTCCCTTGGATTTGAAGCTAACACGTTTGATTCGTATGCAGTTGCAGCTTTATCAATTATATCGCAAGTATTTGAAGCTATATCATTTGTGTCGCATGACTTTGAGGATAAGCCTTCTACTTCGTATTGATTTGAAACTAAACCATGTGTTTCGCTTGGATTTGAAGCTAACTCGTTTGTTTCGCCTTCATTTGAAGCTATATCATTTATATCGCAAGTATATGAATCTAAACCATGTGTTTCGCAAGAATATGAAGCTAAACCATTTGTTTCGCTTGGATTTGAAGCTAACTCGTTTGTTTCGCCTGCATTTGAAGCTATATCAATTAGATCGCAAGTATTTGAAGCTAAATCATTTGTGTCGCATGGCTTTGACGATAAGCCTTCTACTTTGCATTAATTTGAAGGTAAATGGATTTGTAGGTAACACGTTTGTTTCGCTTGCATTTGAAGCTAAATCATGTTTATCACAAGTATCTGAAACTAAACCATTTGTTTCGCAAGAATATGAAGCTAAACCATGTGTTTCGCATGAATTTGAAGCTAAATCATGTGTTTCGCACAGATTTGAAGCTAACTCGTTTGTTTTGCCTGCATTTCAAGCTATATTATTTATATCGCAAGTATGTGAAGCTAAATCATGTGTTTCGCACGGATTCGAAGCTATCTCGTTTGTTTCGCCTGCAGTAGAATCTATATCACTTATATAGCAAGAATTTGAAGCCAAATCATTTGTTCCGCATGGATTTGAAGCTAAGGCTTCTACATCGCATTGATTAGATGCTGAATCATGTGTTTCGCTTGGTTTTGGAGCTAACTCGTTTGTTTCGCCTGCAGTTGACACTATATCACTTATATCGCAAGTATTTTAATCTAAATCATTGGTTTGGCATGGGTTTGAAGCTGAGCCTTCTACTTCGCACTGATTTGAAGGTAAATCGTTTGTTTCGCATGGATTAGTAGCTAACTCGTTTGTTTCACCTGCATTTGAAGCTATATCACCTATATTCCAAGTGTTTGAAGCTCAATCATTTGTTCCACATGGATTTGAAGCTAAACCTTATACATCGCATTGATTTGAAGCTAAATCTTGTGTATTGCATGGATTTGAAGCTAAACCTTCTACATAGCATTGATTTACAGCTAAGTCATTTCGCATGGATGTGAAGCTATCTCATTTGTTTCGCCTGCCGTATAATCTTTATCACTTATATAGCAAGTATTTGAAGCTAAATCATTTGTTCCGCATGGATTTGAAGCTAAGGCTTCTACATCGCATTGATTTGAAGCTAAATCCTGTGTATTGCATGGATTTGAAGCTAAACCTTCTACATAGCATTGATTTACAGCTAAATAATGTGTTTCGCATGGATTTGAAGCTATCTCGTTTGTTTCGCCTGCATTAGAATCTATATCACTTATATAGCAAGTATTTGAAGCTAAATCATTTGTTCTGCATGATTTGAAGCTAAGGCTTCTACATCGCATTGACTAGATGCTGAATCATGTGTTTCGCTTGGTTTTGAAGCTAACTCGTTTGTTTCGTCTGCATTTGATGCTATATCACCTATATCCCAAGTGTTTGAAGCTCAATCATTTGTTTCGCATGGATTTGAAGCTAAACCTTCTACTTCGAACTGATCTGAAGCTAAATCTTGTGTATTGCATGGATTTGAAGCTAAACCTTCTACATAGCATTGATTTACAGCTAAATAATGTGTTTCGCTTGGATTTGAAGCTAACTCGTTTGTTTCGCCTGCATTTGATGCTGTATCAATTATATCGCAAGTATTTGCAGCTAAATCATTTGTGTCGCATGGCTTTGAAGCTAACTCGTTTGTTTCGCCTGCATTTGAAGCTTTATCAATTATATCGCAATTATCTGAAGCTAAATCATTTGTTTCTCATGTATGTGAAGCTAAGCCTTCTACTTCGCATTGATTTGAAACTAAACCATGTGTTTTGCTGGATTTGAAGCTAACTCGTTTGTTTCGCCTGCATTTGAGGCTATATCATTTATATCGCAAGTATTTGAAGCTAAATCATTCGTATCGTATGGATTTGAATCTAAGCCTTCTACTTCGCATTGATTTGAAGCTAAATCATGTGTTTCGCATGGATTTGAAACTAACTCGTTTGTATCGCATGCAGTTGCAGCTTTATCAATTATATCGCAAGTATTTGAAGCTATATCATTTGTGTCGCATGGCTTTGAGGATAAGCCTTCTACTTCGTATTGATTTGAAACTAAACCATGTGTTTCGCTTGGATTTGAAGCTAACTCGTTTGTTTCGCCTTCATTTGAAGCTATATCATTTATATCGCAAGTATATGAATCTAAACCATGTGTTTCGCAAGAATATGAAGCTAAACCATTTGTTTCGCTTGGATTTGAAGCTAACTCGTTTGTTTCGCCTGCATTTGAAGCTATATCAATTAGATCGCAAGTATTTGAAGCTAAATCATTTGTGTCGCATGGCTTTGACGATAAGCCTTCTACTTTGCATTAATTTGAAGGTAAATGGATTTGTAGGTAACACGTTTGTTTCGCTTGCATTTGAAGCTAAATCATGTTTATCACAAGTATATGAAGCTAAACCATTTGTTTTGCAAGAATATGAAACTAAACCATGTGTTTCGCTGGGATTTGAAGCTAACTCGTTTGTTTCGCCTGCATTTGATGCTATATCAATTATATTGCAAGTATTTGAAGCTAAATCATTTGTGTTGCATGGCTTTGAAGATAAGCCTTCCACTTTGCATTAATTTGAAGGTAAATCATGTGTTTCGCTTGGATTTGAAGCTAAGCCTTCTACTTCGCATTGATTTGGAACTAAATCATGTGTTTCGCTTGGATTTGTAGCTAAGTTGTTTGTTTCGCATGCATTTGAAGCTAAATCAATCATATAGCAAGTATTTGAAGCAGAATCATTTGTGTCGCATTGCTTTGAGGATAAGCCTTCTACTTCGCATTGATTTGGAACTAAATCATGTGTTTCGCTTGGATTTGAAGCTAACTCGTTTGTTTCGCATGCATTTGAAGCTATATGAATTGTATCGCAAGTATTTGAAGCTAAATCATTTGTGTCGCATGGCTTTGAGGATAAGCCTTCTACTTCGCATTAATTTGAAGGTAAATCATGTGTTTCGCTTGGATTTGAAGCTAACTCGTTTGTTTCGCCTGCATTTGAAGCTAAATCATGTTTATCACAACTATCTGAATCTAAACCATTTGTTTCGCAAGAATATGAAGCTAAACCATGTGTTTCGCATTGATTTGAAACTAAATCATATGTTTCGCATGGATTTGAAGTTGAATCAAGGGGTTTTGCATGGATTTGAAACTAACTCGTTTGTTTCGCCTGCATTTGAAGCTAAATCATGTTTATCACAAGTATCTGGATCTAAACCATTTGTTTCGCAAGAATATGAAGCTAAACCATGTGTTTCACATGAATTTGAAGCTAAATCATGTGTTTCGCACAGATTTGAAGCTAACTCGTTTGTTTCGCCTGCATTTGAAGCTATATCAATTATATCGCAAGTATTTGAAGCTAAATCATTTGTTTCGCAAGAATATGAAGCTAAACCATGTGTTTCGCATGAATTTGAAGCTAACTCGTTTGTTTCGCCCTTATTTGAAGCTATATCATTTATATCGCAAGTCTGTGAAGCTATATCATTTGTTTCGCATGGAGTTGAAGCTAAGGCTTCTACTTCGCATTGATTTGACACTAAATCATGTGTTTCGCATGGATTTGAAGCTAACTCGATGTTTCGCCTGCATTGAAGCTATATCACTTCTATCGCAAGTATTTGAAGCTAAATCATTTGTGTCGCACGGATTTGAAGCTAAGCCTTCTACTTCGCATTGATTTGAAACTAAATCATCTATTTTGCTTGGATTTGAATCTAACTCGTTTGTTTCGCCTGCCTTTGAAGCTTTATCAATTATATCGCAATTATCTGAAGCTAAATCATTTGTTTCTCATGTTTGTGAAGCTAAGCCTTCTACTTCGCATTGATTTGAAACTAACCCATGTGTTTCGCTGGGATTTGAAGCTAACTCGTCTGTTTCGCCTGCATTTGAAGCTATATCATTTATATCGCAAGTATATGAAGCTAAACCATTTGTGTCGCAAGAATATGAAGCTAAACCATGTGTTTCGCATGGATTTGAAGCTAACTCGTTTGTTTCGCCTGCATTTGAAACAAAATCAATTATATCGCAAGTATTTGAAGCTGAATCATTTGTGTCGCATGGCTTTGAGGATAAGCCTTCTACTTCGCATTAATTTGAAGGTAAATCATGTGTTTCGCTTGGATTTGAAGCTAACTCGTTTGTTTCGACTGCATTTGAGGCTATATCATTTATATCGCAAGTATGTGAAGCTAAATCATTTGTTTCGCATGGATATGAAGCTATGTCTACTACTTCGCATTGATGTGAAACAAAATCATGTGTTTCGCATGTATTTGAAGCTAAATCATGTGTTTCGCACAGATTTGAAGCTAACTCGTTTGTTTCGCCTGCATTTGAGGCTATATCATTTATATCGCAAGTATGTGAAGCTAAATCATTTGTTTCGCATGGATATGAAGCTATATCTACTACTTCGCATTGATTTGAAACTACATCATGTGTTTCGCATGGATTTGAAGCTAAATCATGTGTTTCGCATGGATGTGAAGCTAACTCTGTTTCGCCTGCATTTGAAGCTAAATTATGTTTATCACAAGTATCTGAATCTAAACAATTTGTTTCGCAAGAATATGAAGCTAAACCATGTGTTTCGCATGAATTTGAAGCTAAATCATGTGTTTCGCACAGATTTGAAGCTAACTCGTTTGTTTCGCCCTTATTTGAAGCTATATCATTTATATCGCAAGTCTGTGAATCTAAATCATTTGTTTCGCATGGAGTTGAAGCTAAGGCTTCTACTTCGCATTGACTTGACACTAAATCATGTGTTTCGCTTGGATTTGAATCTAACTCGTTTGTTTCGCCTGCATTTGAAGCTTTATCAATTATATCGCAATTATCTGAAGCTAAATCATTTGTTTCTCATGTATGTGAAGCTAAGCCTTCTACTTCGCATTGATTTGAAACTAAACCATGTGTTTTGCTTGGATTTGGAGCTAACTCGATAGTTTCTCCTGCATTTGAAGCTTTATCACTTATATCGCAAGTATCTGAACCTAAAGCATTTGTTTCGCATGGGTTTGATGCTAACTCGTCTGTTTCACCTGCTTTTGGTGCTATATCATTTATATCGCAATTATCTGAAGCTAAATCATTTGTTTCTCATGTATTTGTAGCTAAGCCTTCTACTTCGCAATGATTTGAAGCTACAATAATTGTTTCGCATGGATTTGAAGCTAACTCGTTTGTTTCGCCTGCATTTGAAGCTATATCAATTATATCGCAATTATTTGAAGCTAAATCATTTGTGTCGCATGGCTTTGAAGATAAGCCTTCTACTTTGCATTAATTTGAAGGTAAATCACGTGTTTCGCTTGGATTTGAAGGTAACTCGATTGTTTTGCCTGCACTTGAAGCCAAATCATGTTTATCACAATTATCTGAATCTAAACCATTTGTTTCGCAAGAATATGAAGCTAAACCATGTGTTTCGCATGAATTTGAAGCTAAATCATGTATTTCGCACAGATTTGATGCTAACTCGTTTGTTTTGCCTGCATTTGAAGCTATATCAATTATATGGCAAGTATTTGAAGCTAAATCATTTGTGTCGCATGGCTTTAAGGATAAGCCTTCCACTTTGCATTAATTTGAAGGTAAATCATGTGTTTCGCTTTAATTTGAAGCTAAACCTTCTACTTCGCATTGATTTGTAACTAAATCATATGTTTCGCTTGGATTTGAAGCTAACTCGATGTTTCGCCTGCATTTGAAGCTAAATCATGTTTATCACAAGTACCTGAATCTAAACCATTTGTTTCGCATGAATATGAAGCTAAACCATGTGTTTCGCATGAATTTGAAGCTAAGTAATGTGTTTCGCACAGATTTGAAGCTAACTCGTTTGTTTCGCCTGCATTTGAAGCTATATCAATTATATCGCAAGTATTTGAAGCTAAATCATTTGTGTCGCATGGCTTTGAAGATAAGCCTTCTACTTTGCATTAATTTGAAGGTAAATCATGTGTTTCGCTTGGATTTGAAGGTAACTCGTTTGTTTCGCCTGCATTTGAAGCTATATCATTTATATCGCAAGTATGTGAAACTAAATCATTTCTTTCGCATGGATATGAAGCTATGCCTACTACTTCGCATTGATTTGTAACTAAATCATGTGTTTCGCATGGATTTCAAACTATCTCGTTTGTTTCGCCTGCATTTGAAGCTAAATCATGTTTATCACAAGTATCTGAATCTAAACCATTTGTTTCGCAAGAATATGAAGCTAAACCATGTGTTTCGCTTGGATTTGGAGGTAACTCGTTTGTTTCGCCTGCATTTGAAGCTATATCAATTATATCGCAATTATTTGAAGCTAAATCATTTGTGTCGCATGGCTTTGAAGATAAGCCTTCTACTTTGCATTAATTTGAAGGTAAATCATGTGTTTCGCTTGGATTTGAAGGTAACTCGATTGTTTTGCCTGCATTTGAAGCCAAATCATGTTTATCACAATTATCTGAATCTAAACCATTCGTTTCGCAAGAATATGAAGCTAAACCATGTGTTTCGCATGAATTTGAAGCTAAATCATGTATTTCGCACAGATTTGAAGCTAACTCGTTTGTTTTGCCTGCATTTGAAGTTATATCATTTATATCGCAAGTATTTGAAGCTAAATCATTTGTGTCGCATGGCTTTGAATCTAAGCCTTCTACTTCGCATTGATTTGAAGCTAAATCATGTGTTTCTCTTGCATTTTAAACTAACGCGTTTGTTTCGCATGCAGTTGAAGCTAAATCATGTTTATCACAAGTATCTGAAGCTAAACCACTTGTTTCGCAATAATATGAAGCTAAACCATGTGCATCGCATTGATTTGAAGGTAAATCATGTGTTTCGCTTGGATTTGAAGCTAACTCGTTTGTTTCGCCTGCATTTGAAGCTATATCACTTATATCGCAAGTATTTGAAGCTAAGTCATTTGATTCGCATGGCTTTGAAGCTAAGGCTTCTACTTTGCATTAATTTGAAGGTAAATCATGTGTTTCGCTTGGATTTGAAGGTAACTCGATTGTTTCGCCTGCATTTGAAGTTAAATCATGTTTATCACAATTATCTGAATCTAAACCATTTGTTTCGCAAGAATATGAAGCTAAACCATGTGTTTCGCATGAATTTGAAGCTAAATCATGTATTTCGCACAGATTTGAAGCTAACTCGTTTGTTTTGCCTGCATTTGAAGCTATATCAATTATATGGCAAGTATTTGAAGCTAAATCATTTGTGTCGCATGGCTTTGAGGATAAGCCTTCCACTTTGCATTAATTTGAAGGTAAATCATGTGTTTCGCTTGGATTTGAAGCTAAACCTTCTACTTCGCATTGATTTGTAACTAAATCATGTGTTTCGCTTGGATTTGAAGCTAACTCGTTTGTTTCGCCTGCATTTGAAGCTATATCATTTATATCGCAAGTATGTGAAACTAAATCATTTGTTTCGCATGGATTTGAAGCTAACCCTTCTGCTTCGCATTGATTTGAATCTAAATCATGTGTTTCGCATGGATTTGAAGCTAAGCCTTCTACTTCACATTGATTTGAAACTAAATCGTGTGGTTCGCATGGATTTGAAGCTAAATCATGTGTTTCGCACAGATTTGAAGCTAAGCCTTCTGCTTCGCATTGATTTGAAACTAAATCATGTGTCTCGCTTGGATTTGAAAGTAACTCGTTTGTTTCGCATGTATTTGAAGCTACATCATTTATATCGCAAATATATGAAGCTAAACCATTTGTTTCGCAAGAATATGAAGCTAATCCATGTGTTCGCTTGGATTTGAAGCTAACTCGTTTGTTTCGCCTGCATTTGAAGCTATATCAATTATATCGCAAGTATTTGAATCTGAATCATTTGTGTCGCATGGCTTTGAGGATAAGCCTTCTACTTCGCATTAATTTGAAGGTAAATCATGTGTTTCGCTTGGATTTGAAGCTAACTCGTTTGTTTCGCCTGCATTTGAAGCTATATCATTTATATCGCAAGTATGTGAAACTAAATCATTTGCTTCGCATGGATATGATGCTATGCCTACTACTTCGCATTGATTTGTAACTAAAACATGTGTTTCGCATGGATTTGAAGGTAAATCTTGTGTTTCACGTGGATTTGAAACTAACTCGTTTGTTTCGCCTGCATTTGAAGCTAAATCATGTTTATCACAAGTATCTGAATCTAAACCATTTGTTTCGCAAGAATATGAAGCTAAACCATGTGTTTCGCATGAATTTGAAGCTAAATCATGTATTTCGCACAGATTTGAAGCTAACTCGTTTGTTTTGCCTGCATTTGAAGCTATATCAATTATATGGCAAGTATTTGAAGCTAAATCATTTGTGTCGCATGGCTTTGAGGATAAGCCTTCCACTTTGCATTAATTTGAAGGTAAATCATGTGTTTCGCTTTAATTTGAAGCTAAACCTTCTACTTCGCATTGATTTGTAACTAAATCATATGTTTCGCTTGGATTTGGAGGTAACTCGTTTGTTTCGCCTGCATTTGAAGCTATATCATTTATATCGCAAGTATGTGAAGCTAAATCATTTGTTTCGCATGGAGTTGAAGCTAAGGCTTCTACTTCGCATTGATTTGACACTAAATCATGTGTTTCGCATGGATTTGAAGCTAACTCGTTTGTTTCGCCTGCATTTGATGCTGTATCAATTATATCGCAAGTATTTGAAGCTAAATCATTTGTGTCGCATGGCTTTGAAGCTAACTCGTTTGTTTCGCCTGCATTGAAGCTATATCACTTCTATCGCAAGTATTTGAAGCTAAATCATTTGTGTCGCATGGATATGAAGCTATGTCTACTACTTCGCATTGATATGAAACTAAGTCATGTGTTTCGCATGGATTTGAAGCTAAATCATGTGTTTCGCATGGATGTGAAACTAACTCGATGTTTCGCCTGCATTTGAAGCTAAATCATGTTTATCACAAGTACCTGAATCTAAACCATTTGTTTCGCAAGAATATGAAGCTAAACCGTGTGTTTCGCATGAATTTGAAGCTAAGTCATGTGTTTCGCACAGATTTGAAGCTAACTCGTTTGTTTCGCCTGCATTTGAAGCTATATCAATTATATCGCAAGTATTTGAAGCTAAATCATTTGTGTCGCATGGCTTTGAAGATAAGCCTTCTACTTTGCATTAATTTGAAGGTAAATCATGTGTTTCGCTTGGATTTGAAGGTAACTCGTTTGTTTCGCCTGCATTTGATGCTATATCAATTATATCGCAAGTATTTGAATCTGAATCATTTGTGTCGCATGGCTTTGAGGATAAGCCTTCTACTTCACATTAATTTGAAGGTAAATCATGTGTTTCGCTTGGATTTGAAGCTAACTCGTTTGTTTCGCCTGCATTTGAAGCTATATTATTTATATCGCAAGTATGTGAAACTAAATCATTTCTTTCGCATGGATATGAAGCTATGCCTACTACTTCGCATTGATTTGTAACTAAATCATGTGTTTCGCATGGATTTGAAGGTAAATCATGTGTTTCGCATGGATTTGAAACTATCTCGTTTGTTTCGCCTGCATTTGAAGCTAAATCATGTTTATCACAAGTATCTGTATCTAAACCATTTGTTTCGCAAGAATATGAAGCTAAACCATGTGTTTCGCTTGGATTTGAAGGTAACTCGTTTGTTTCGCCTGCATTTGAAGCTATATCAATTATATCGCAAGTATTTGAAGCTAAATCATTTGTTTCGCAAGAATATGAAGCTAAACCATTTGTTTCGCACAGATTTGAAGCTAACTTGTTTGTTTCGCCTGCATTTGATGCTGTATCAATTATATCGCAAGTATTTGCAGCTAAATCATTTGTGTCGCATGGCTTTGAAGCTAAATCGTTTGTTTCGCCTGCGTTGAAGCTATATCACTTCTATCGCAAGTATTTGAAGCTAAATCATTTGTGTCGCATGGATTTGAAGCTAAGCCTTCTCCTTCGCATTGATTTGAAACTAAATCATCTGTTTCGCTTGGATTTGAAGCTAACTCGTTTGTTTTTCCTGCATTTGAAGCTTTATCAATTATATCGCAAGTATTTGAAGCTAAATCATTCGTATCGTATGGATTTGAATCTAAGCCATCTACTTCGCATTGATTTGAAGCTAAATCATGTGTTTCTCTTGCATTTTAAACTAACGCGTTTGTTTCGCATGCAGTTGAAGCTAAATCATGTTTATCACAAGTATCTGAAGCTAAACCACTTGTTTCGCAAGAATATGAAGCTAAACCATGTGCATCGCATTGATTTGAAGCTAAATCATGTGTTCCGCATGGATTTGAAACTAACTCGATTGTTTTGCCTGCATTTGAAGTTATATCATTTATATCGCAAGTATTTGAAGCTAAATCATTTGTGTCGCATGGCTTTGAATCTAAGCCTTCTACTTCGCATTGATTTGAAGCTAAATCATGTGTTTCTCTTGCATTTTAAACTAACGCGTTTGTTTCGCATGCAGTTGAAGCTAAATCATGTTTATCACAAGTATCTGAAGCTAACCACTTGTTTCGCAATAATATGAAGCTAAACCATGTGCATCGCATTGATTTGAAGGTAAATCATGTGTTTCGCTTGGATTTGAAGCTAACTCGTTTGTTTCGCCTGCATTTGAAGCTATATCACTTATATCGCAAGTATTTGAAGCTAAGTCATTTGATTCGCATGGCTTTGAAGCTAAGGCTTCTACTTTGCATTAATTTGAAGGTAAATCATGTGTTTCGCTTGGATTTGAAGGTAACTCGATTGTTTCGCCTGCATTTGAAGTTAAATCATGTTTATCACAATTATCTGAATCTAAACCATTTGTTTCGCAAGAATATGAAGCTAAACCATGTGTTTCGCATGAATTTGAAGCTAAATCATGTATTTCGCACAGATTTGAAGCTAACTCGTTTGTTTTGCCTGCATTTGAAGCTATATCAATTATATGGCAAGTATTTGAAGCTAAATCATTTGTGTCGCATGGCTTTGAGGATAAGCCTTCCACTTTGCATTAATTTGAAGGTAAATCATGTGTTTCGCTTGGATTTGAAGCTAAACCTTCTACTTCGCATTGATTTGTAACTAAATCATGTGTTTCGCTTGGATTTGAAGCTAACTCGTTTGTTTCGCCTGCATTTGAAGCTATATCATTTATATCGCAAGTATGTGAAACTAAATCATTTGTTTCGCATGGATTTGAAGCTAACCCTTCTGCTTCGCATTGATTTGAATCTAAATCATGTGTTTCGCATGGATTTGAAGCTAAGCCTTCTACTTCACATTGATTTGAAACTAAATCGTGTGGTTCGCATGGATTTGAAGCTAAATCATGTGTTTCGCACAGATTTGAAGCTAAGCCTTCTGCTTCGCATTGATTTGAAACTAAATCATGTGTCTCGCTTGGATTTGAAAGTAACTCGTTTGTTTCGCATGTATTTGAAGCTACATCATTTATATCGCAAATATATGAAGCTAAACCATTTGTTTCGCAAGAATATGAAGCTAATCCATGTGTTTCGCTTGGATTTGAAGCTAACTCGTTTGTTTCGCCTGCATTTGAAGCTATATCAATTATATCGCAAGTATTTGAATCTGAATCATTTGTGTCGCATGGCTTTGAGGATAAGCCTTCTACTTCGCATTAATTTGAAGGTAAATCATGTGTTTCGCTTGGATTTGAAGCTAACTCGTTTGTTTCGCCTGCATTTGAAGCTATATCATTTATATCGCAAGTATGTGAAACTAAATCATTTGCTTCGCATGGATATGATGCTATGCCTACTACTTCGCATTGATTTGTAACTAAAACATGTGTTTCGCATGGATTTGAAGGTAAATCTTGTGTTTCACGTGGATTTGAAACTAACTCGTTTGTTTCGCCTGCATTTGAAGCTAAATCATGTTTATCACAAGTATCTGAATCTAAACCATTTGTTTCGCAAGAATATGAAGCTAAACCATGTGTTTCGCATGAATTTGAAGCTAAATCATGTATTTCGCACAGATTTGAAGCTAACTCGTTTGTTTGCCTGCATTTGAAGCTATATCAATTATATGGCAAGTATTTGAAGCTAAATCATTTGTGTCGCATGGCTTTGAGGATAAGCCTTCCACTTTGCATTAATTTGAAGGTAAATCATGTGTTTCGCTTTAATTTGAAGCTAAACCTTCTACTTCGCATTGATTTGTAACTAAATCATATGTTTCGCTTGGATTTGGAGGTAACTCGTTTGTTTCGCCTGCATTTGAAGCTATATCATTTATATCGCAAGTATGTGAAGCTAAATCATTTGTTTCGCATGGAGTTGAAGCTAAGGCTTCTACTTCGCATTGATTTGACACTAAATCATGTGTTTCGCATGGATTTGAAGCTAACTCGTTTGTTTCGCCTGCATTTGATGCTGTATCAATTATATCGCAAGTATTTGAAGCTAAATCATTTGTGTCGCATGGCTTTGAAGCTAACTCGTTTGTTTCGCCTGCATTGAAGCTATATCACTTCTATCGCAAGTATTTGAAGCTAAATCATTTGTGTCGCATGGATATGAAGCTATGTCTACTACTTCGCATTGATATGAAACTAAATCATGTGTTTCGCATGGATTTGAAGCTAAATCATGTGTTTCGCATGGATGTGAAACTAACTCGTTTGTTTCGCCTGCATTTGAAGCTATATCAATTATATCGCAAGTATTTGAAGCTAAATCATTTGTGTCGCATGGCTTTGAAGATAAGCCTTCTACTTTGCATTAATTTGAAGGTAAATCATGTGTTTCGCTTGGATTTGAAGGTAACTCGTTTGTTTCGCCTGCATTTGATGCTATATCAATTATATCGCAAGTATTTGAATCTGAATCATTTGTGTCGCATGGCTTTGAGGATAAGCCTTCTACTTCACATTAATTTGAAGGTAAATCATGTGTTTCGCTTGGATTTGAAGCTAACTCGTTTGTTTCGCCTGCATTTGAAGCTATATCATTTATATCGCAAGTATGTGAAACTAAATCATTTCTTTCGCATGGATATGAAGCTATGCCTACTACTTCGCATTGATTTGTAACTAAATCATGTGTTTCGCATGGATTTGAAGGTAAATCATGTGTTTCGCATGGATTGGAAACTATCTCGTTTGTTTCGCCTGCATTTGAAGCTAAATCATGTTTATCACAAGTATCTGTATCTAAACCATTTGTTTCGCAAGAATATGAAGCTAAACCATGTGTTTCGCTTGGATTTGAAGGTAACTCGTTTGTTTCGCCTGCATTTGAAGCTGTATCAATTATATCGCAAGTATTTGCAGCTAAATCATTTGTGTCGCATGGCTTTGAAGCTAAATCGTTTGTTTCGCCTGCATTTGAAGCTTTATCATTATATCGCAATTATCTGAAGCTAAATCATTTGTTTCTCATGTATGTGAAGCTAAGCATTCTACTTCGCATTGATTTGAAACTAAACCATGTGTTTCGCTGGGATTTGAAGCTAACTCGTTTGTTTCGCCTGCATTTGAGGCTATATCATTTATATCGCAAGTATGTGAAGCTGAATCAATTGTTTCGCATGGATATGAAGCTATGTCTACTACTTCGCATTGATGTGAAACAAAATCATGTGTTTCGCATGGATTTGAAGCTAAATCATTTGTGTCGCATGGCTTTGAAGCTAACTCGTTTGTTTCGCCTGCATTGAAGCTATATCACTTCTATCGCAAGTATTTGAAGCTAAATCATTTGTGTCGCATGGATTTGAAGCTAACTCGTTTGTTTCGCCTGCATTGAAGCTATATCACTTCTATCGCAAGTATTTGAAGCTAAATCATTTGTGTCGCATGGATTTGAAGCTAAGCCTTCTCCTTCGCATTGATTTGAAACTAAATCATCTGTTTCGCTTGGATTTGAAGCTAACTCGTTTGTTTTTCCTGCATTTGAAGCTTTATCAATTATATCGCAAGTATTTGAAGCTAAACGATTTGTGTCGCACGGCTTTGAGGATAAGCCTTCTACTTCGCATTGATTTGAAAATAAACCATGTGTTTCGTATGGATTTGAAGTCATCTCGTTTGTTTCGCATGCAGTCGAAGTTAAATCATGCATATCACAAGTATTTGAAGATAACCCATTTGTTTCGAAAGAATATGAAGCTAAACAATGTGTTTCGCATCGATATGAAGCTAAATCATGTGTTTCTCTTGGATTTGAAGTTAACTCGTTTTTTTCGCCTGCATTTGAAGCTACTTCATTTATACCGCAAGTATTTGAAGCTAAATCATTCGTATCGTATGGATTTGAATCTAAGCCTTCTACTTCGCATTGATTTGAAGCTAAATCACGTGTTTCTCTTGCATTTTAAACTAACGCGTTTGTTTCGCATGCAGTTGAAGCTAAATCATGTTTATCACAAGTATCTGAAGCTAAACCACTTGTTTCGCAAGAATATGAAGCTAAACCATGTGCATCGCATTGATTTGAAGCTAAATCATGTGTTCCGCATGGATTTGAAACTAACTCGTTTGTTTTGCCTGCATTTGAAGTTATATAATTTATATCGCAAGTATTTGAAGCTAAATCATTTGTGTCGCATGGCTTTGAGGATAAGCCTTCTACTTCGCATTAATTTGAAGGTAAGTCATGTGTTTCGCTTGGATCTGAAGCTATGTCTACTACTTCGCATTGATTTGAAACTAAATCATGTGTTTCGCATGGATTTGAAGCTAAATCATGTGTTTCCCATGGATGTGAAACTAACTCGATGTTTCGCCTGCATTTGAAGCTAAATCATGTTTATCACAAGTACCTGAATCTAAACCATTTGTTTCGCAAGAATATGAAGCTAAACCATGTGTTTCGCATGAATTTGAAGCTAAGTCATGTGTTTCGCACAGATTTGAAGCTAACTCGTTTGTTTCGCCTGCATTTGAAGCTATATCAATTATATCGCAAGTATTTGAATCTGAATCATTTGTGTCGCATGGCTTTGAGGATAAGCCTTCTACTTCGCATTAATTTGAAGGTAAATCATGTGTTTCGCTTGGATTTGAAGCTAACTCGTTTGTTTCGCATGCGGTTGAAGCTAAATCAAGTTTATCACAAGTATATGAAGCTAAACCATTTGTTTTGCAAGAATATGAAACTAAACCATGTGTTTCGCTTGGATTTGAAGCTAAATCATGTGTTTCGCATAGACTTGAAGCTCCCTCGTTTGTTTCGCCTGCATTTGAAGCTATACCAATTATATCGCAAGTATTTGAAGCTAAATCATTTGCGTCGCATGGAGTTGAAGCTAAGGCTTCTACTTCGCATTGATTTGACACTAAATCATGTGTTTCGCTTGGATTTGAAGCTAACTCGTTTGTTTCGCCTGCATTTGATGCTGTATCAATTATATCGCAAGTATTTGAAGCTAAATCATTTCTGTCGCATGGCTTTGAAGCTAACTCGTTTGTTTCGCCTGCATTGAAGCTATATCACTTCTATCGCAAGTATTTGAAGCTAAATCATTTGTGTCGCACGGATTTGAAGCTAAGCCTTCTACTTCGCATTGATTTGAAACTAAATCATCTGTTTTGCTTGGATTTGAATCTAACTCGTTTGTTTCGCCTGCATTTGAAGCTTTATCAATTATATCGCAATTATCTGAAGCTAAATCATTTGTTTCTCATGTATGTGAAGCTAAGCATTCTACTTCGCATTGATTTGAAACTAAACCATGTGTTTCGCTGGGATTTGAAGCTAACTCGTTTGTTTCGCCTGCATTTGAGGCTATATCATTTATATCGCAAGTATGTGAAGCTAAATCATTTGTGTTGCATGGCTTTGAAGATAAGCCTTCCACTTTGCATTAATTTGAAGGTAAATCATGTGTTTCGCTTGGATTTGAAGCTAAGCCTTCTACTTCGCATTGATTTGGAACTAAATCATGTGTTTCGCTTGGATTTGTAGCTAAGTTGTTTGTTTCGCATGCATTTGAAGCTAAATCAATCATATAGCAAGTATTTGAAGCAGAATCATTTGTGTCGCATGGCTTTGAGGATAAGCCTTCTACTTCGCATTAATTTGAAGGTAAGTCATGTGTTTCGCTTGGATTTGAAGCTATGTCTACTACTTCGCATTGATTTGAAACTAAATCATGTGTTTCGCATGGATTTGAAGCTAAATCATGTGTTTCCCATGGATGTGAAACTAACTCGATGTTTCGCCTGCATTTGAAGCTAAATCATGTTTATCACAAGTACCTGAATCTAAACCATTTGTTTCGCAAGAATATGAAGCTAAACCATGTGTTTCGCATGAATTTGAAGCTAAGTCATGTGTTTCGCACAGATTTGAAGCTGACTCGTTTGTTTCGCCTGCATTTGAAGCTATATCAATTATATCGCAAGTATTTGAATCTGAATCATTTGTGTCGCATGGCTTTGAGGATAAGCCTTCTACTTCGCATTAATTTGAAGGTAAATCATGTGTTTCGCTTGGATTTGAAGCTAACTCGTTTGTTTCGCCTGCATTTGAAGCTATATCATTTATATCGCAAGTATGTGAAACTAAATCATTTCTTTCGCATGGATATGAAGCTATGCCTACTACTTCGCATTGATTTGTAACTAAATCATGTGTTTCGCATGGATTTGAAGGTAAATCATGTGTTTTGCATGGATTTGAAGCTATCTCGTTTGTTTCGCCTGCATTTGAAGCTATATCAATTATATCGCAAGTATTTGAAGCTAAATCATTTGTGTCTCATGGCTTTGCAGAAAGCCTTCTACTATGCATTAATTTGAAGGTAAATCATGCGTTTCGCTTGGATTTGAATGTAACTCGTTTGTTTCGCCTGCATCTGAAGCTAAATCATGTTTATCACAATTATCTGAATCTAAACCATTTGTTTCGCAAGAATATGAAGCTAATCCATGTGTTTCGCATGAATTTGAAGCTAAATCATGTATTTCGCACAGATTTGAAGCTAACTCGTTTGTTTCGCCTGCATTGAAACTGTATCACTTATATCACTTATCTATCGCAAGTATTTGATGGTTTCGCTTGGATTTGAAGGTAACTCGTTTGTTTCGCCCTTATTTGAAGCTATATCATTTATATCGCAAGTCTGTGAAGCTAAATCATTTGTTTCGCATGGAGTTGAAGCTAAGGCTTCTACTTCGCATTGATTTGAAGCTAAATCATATGTTTCGCTTGGCTTTAAAGCTAACTCGTTTGTTTCGCATGCGGTTGAAGCTAAATCAAGTTTATCACAAGTATATGAAGCTAAACCATTTGTTTTGCAAGAATATGAAACTAAACCATGTGTTTCGCTTGGATTTGAAGCTAAATCATGTGTTTCGCATAGACTTGAAGCTCCCTCGTTTGTTTCGCCTGCATTTGAAGCTATACCAATTATATCGAAAGTATTTGAAGCTAAATCATTTGCGTCGCATGGAGTTGAAGCTAAGGCTTCTACTTCGCATTGATTTGACACTAAATCATGTGTTTCGCTTGGATTTGAAGCTAACTCGTTTGTTTCGCCTGCATTTGATGCTGTATCAATTATATCGCAAGTATTTGAAGCTAAATCATTTCTGTCGCATGGCTTTGAAGCTAACTCGTTTGTTTCGCCTGCATTGAAGCTATATCACTTCTATCGCAAGTATTTGAAGCTAAATCATTTGTGTCGCACGGATTTGAAGCTAAGCCTTCTACTTCGCATTGATTTGAAACTAAATCATCTGTTTTGCTTGGATTTGAAGCTAAATCATGTGTTTCGCATGGATGTGAAGCTAACTCTGTTTCGCCTGCATTTGAAGCTAAATTATGTTTATCACAAGTATCTGAATCTAAACAATTTGTTTCGCAAGAATATGAAGCTAAACCATGTGTTTCGCATGAATTTTAAGCTAAATCATGTGTTTCGCACAGATTTGAAGCTAACTCGTTTGTTTCGCCTGCATTTGAAGCTATATCAATTATATCGCAATTATTTGAAGCTAAATCATTTGTGTCGCATGGCTTTGAAGATAAGCCTTCTACTTTGCATTAATTTGAAGGTAAATCATGTGTTTCGCTTGGATTTGAAGGTAACTCGATTGTTTTGCCTGCATTTGAAGCCAAATCATGTTTATCACAATTATCTGAATCTAAACCATTTGTTTCGCAAGAATATGAAGCTAAACCATGTGTTTCGCATGAATTTGAAGCTAAATCATGTATTTCGCACAGATTTGAAGCTAACTCGTTTGTTTTGCCTGCATTTGAAGCTATATCAATTATATGGCAAGTATTTGAAGCTAAATCATTTGTGTCGCATGGCTTTGAGGATAAGCCTTCCACTTTGCATTAATTTGAAGGTAAATCATGTGTTTCGCTTTAATTTGAAGCTAAACCTTCTACTTCGCATTGATTTGTAACTAAATCATATGTTTCGCTTGGATTTGAAGCTAACTCGATGTTTCGCCTGCATTTGAAGCTAAATCATGTTTAGCACAAGTACCTGAATCTAAACCATTTGTTTCGCAAGAATATGAAGCTAAACCATGTGTTTCGCATGAATTTGAAGCTAAGTAATGTGTTTCGCACAGATTTGAAGCTAACTCGTTTGTTTCGCCTGTATTTGAAGCTATATCAATTATATCGCAAGTATTTGAAGCTAAATCATTTGTGTCGCATGGCTTTGAAGATAAGCCTTCTACTTTGCATTAATTTGAAGGTAAATCATGTGTTTCGCTTGGATTTGAAGGTAACTCGTTTGTTTCGCCTGCATTTGAAGCTATATCATTTATATCGCAAGTATGTGAAACTAAATCATTTCTTTCGCATGGATATGAAGCTATGCCTACTACTTCGCATTGATTTGTAACTAAATCATGTGTTTCGCATGGATTTGAAACTATCTCGTTTGTTTCGCCTGCATTTGAAGCTAAATCATGTTTATCACAAGTATCTGAATCTAAACCATTTGTTTCGCAAGAATATGAAGCTAAACCATGTGTTTCGCTTGGATTTGGAGGTAACTCGTTTGTTTCGCCTGCATTTGAAGCTATATCAATTATATCGCAATTATTTGAAGCTAAATCATTTGTGTCGCATGGCTTTGAAGAGAAGCCTTCTACTTTGCATTAATTTGAAGGTAAATCATGTGTTTCGCTTGGATTTGAAGGTAACTCGATTGTTTTGCCTGCATTTGAAGCCAAATCATGTTTATCACAATTATCTGAATCTAAACCATTCGTTTCGCAAGAATATGAAGCTAAACCATGTGTTTGGCATGAATTTGAAGCTAAATCATGTATTTCGCACAGATTTGAAGCTAACTCGTTTGTTTTGCCTGCATTTGAAGCTATATCAATTATATGGCAAGTATTTGAAGCTAAATCATTTGTGTCGCATGGCTTTGAGAATAAGCCTTCCACTTTGCATTAATTTGAAGGTAAATCATGTGTTTTGCTTTAATTTGAAGCTAAACCTTCTACTTCGCATTGATTTGTAACTAAATCATATGTTTCGCTTGGATTTGGAGGTAACTCGTTTGTTTCGCCTGCATTTGAAGCTATATCATTTATATCGCAAGTATGTGAAGCTAAATCATTTGTTTCGCATGGAGTTGAAGCTAAGGCTTCTACTTCGCATTGATTTGACACTAAATCATGTGTTTCGCATGGATTTGAAGCTAACTCGTTTGTTTCGCCTGCATTTGATGCTGTATCAATTATATCGCAAGTATTTGAAGCTAAATCATTTGTGTCGCATGGCTTTGAAGCTAACTCGTTTGTTTCGCCTGCATTGAAGCTATATCACTTCTATCGCAAGTATTTGAAGCTAAATCATTTGTGTCGCATGGATATGAAGCTATGTCTACTACTTCGCATTGATATGAAACTAAATCATGTGTTTCGCATGGATTTGAAGCTAAATCATGTGTTTCGCATGGATGTGAAACTAACTCGTTTGTTTCGCCTGCATTTGAAGCTATATCAATTATATCGCAAGTATTTGAAGCTAAATCATTTGTGTCGCATGGCTTTGAAGATAAGCCTTCTACTTTGCATTAATTTGAAGGTAAATCATGTGTTTCGCTTGGATTTGAAGGTAACTCGTTTGTTTCGCCTGCATTTGATGCTATATCAATTATATCGCAAGTATTTGAATCTGAATCATTTGTGTCGCATGGCTTTGAGGATAAGCCTTCTACTTCACATTAATTTGAAGGTAAATCATGTGTTTCGCTTGGATTTGAAGCTAACTCGTTTGTTTCGCCTGCATTTGAAGCTATATCATTTATATCGCAAGTATGTGAAACTAAATCATTTCTTTCGCATGGATATGAAGCTATGCCTACTACTTCGCATTGATTTGTAACTAAATCATGTGTTTCGCATGGATTTGAAGGTAAATCATGTGTTTCGCATGGATTTGAAACTATCTCGTTTGTTTCGCCTGCATTTGAAGCTAAATCATGTTTATCACAAGTATCTGTATCTAAACCATTTGTTTCGCAAGAATATGAAGCTAAACCATGTGTTTCGCTTGGATTTGAAGGTAACTCGTTTGTTTCGCCTGCATTTGAAGCTGTATCAATTATATCGCAAGTATTTGCAGCTAAATCATTTGTGTCGCATGGCTTTGAAGCTAAATCGTTTGTTTCGCCTGCATTTGAAGCTTTATCAATTATATCGCAATTATCTGAAGCTAAATCATTTGTTTCTCATGTATGTGAAGCTAAGCATTCTACTTCGCATTGATTTGAAACTAAACCATGTGTTTCGCTGGGATTTGAAGCTAACTCGTTTGTTTCGCCTGCATTTGAGGCTATATCATTTATATCGCAAGTATGTGAAGCTGAATCAATTGTTTCGCATGGATATGAAGCTATGTCTACTACTTCGCATTGATGTGAAACAAAATCATGTGTTTCGCATGGATTTGAAGCTAAATCATTTGTGTCGCATGGCTTTGAAGCTAACTCGTTTGTTTCGCCTGCATTGAAGCTATATCACTTCTATCGCAAGTATTTGAAGCTAAATCATTTGTGTCGCATGGATTTGAAGCTAACTCGTTTGTTTCGCCTGCATTGAAGCTATATCACTTCTATCGCAAGTATTTGAAGCTAAATCATTTGTGTCGCATGGATTTGAAGCTAAGCCTTCTCCTTCGCATTGATTTGAAACTAAATCATCTGTTTCGCTTGGATTTGAAGCTAACTCGTTTGTTTTTCCTGCATTTGAAGCTTTATCAATTATATCGCAAGTATTTGAAGCTAAACGATTTGTGTCGCACGGCTTTGAGGATAAGCCTTCTACTTCGCATTGATTTGAAAATAAACCATGTGTTTCGTATGGATTTGAAGTCATCTCGTTTGTTTCGCATGCAGTCGAAGTTAAATCATGCATATCACAAGTATTTGAAGATAACCCATTTGTTTCGAAAGAATATGAAGCTAAACAATGTGTTTCGCATCGATATGAAGCTAAATCATGTGTTTCTCTTGGATTTGAAGTTAACTCGTTTGTTTCGCCTGCATTTGATGCTGTATCAATTATATCGCAAGTATTTGAAGCTAAATCATTTGTGTCGCATGGCTTTGAAGCTAACTCGTTTGTTTCGCCTGCATTGAAGCTATATCACTTCTATCGCAAGTATTTGAAGCTAAATCATTTGTGTCGCATGGATATGAAGCTATGTCTACTACTTCGCATTGATATGAAACTAAATCATGTGTTTCGCATGGATTTGAAGCTAAATCATGTGTTTCGCATGGATGTGAAACTAACTCGTTTGTTTCGCCTGCATTTGAAGCTATATCAATTATATCGCAAGTATTTGAAGCTAAATCATTTGTGTCGCATGGCTTTGAAGATAAGCCTTCTACTTTGCATTAATTTGAAGGTAAATCATGTGTTTCGCTTGGATTTGAAGGTAACTCGTTTGTTTCGCCTGCATTTGATGCTATATCAATTATATCGCAAGTATTTGAATCTGAATCATTTGTGTCGCATGGCTTTGAGGATAAGCCTTCTACTTCACATTAATTTGAAGGTAAATCATGTGTTTCGCTTGGATTTGAAGCTAACTCGTTTGTTTCGCCTGCATTTGAAGCTATATCATTTATATCGCAAGTATGTGAAACTAAATCATTTCTTTCGCATGGATATGAAGCTATGCCTACTACTTCGCATTGATTTGTAACTAAATCATGTGTTTCGCATGGATTTGAAGGTAAATCATGTGTTTCGCATGGATTTGAAACTATCTCGTTTGTTTCGCCTGCATTTGAAGCTAAATCATGTTTATCACAAGTATCTGTATCTAAACCATTTGTTTCGCAAGAATATGAAGCTAAACCATGTGTTTCGCTTGGATTTGAAGGTAACTCGTTTGTTTCGCCTGCATTTGAAGCTGTATCAATTATATCGCAAGTATTTGCAGCTAAATCATTTGTGTCGCATGGCTTTGAAGCTAAATCGTTTGTTTCGCCTGCGTTTGAAGCTTTATCAATTATATCGCAATTATCTGAAGCTAAATCATTTGTTTCTCATGTATGTGAAGCTAAGCATTCTACTTCGCATTGATTTGAAACTAAACCATGTGTTTCGCTGGGATTTGAAGCTAACTCGTTTGTTTCGCCTGCATTTGAGGCTATATCATTTATATCGCAAGTATGTGAAGCTGAATCAATTGTTTCGCATGGATATGAAGCTATGTCTACTACTTCGCATTGATGTGAAACAAAATCATGTGTTTCGCATGGATTTGAAGCTAAATCATTTGTGTCGCATGGCTTTGAAGCTAACTCGTTTGTTTCGCCTGCATTGAAGCTATATCACTTCTATCGCAAGTATTTGAAGCTAAATCATTTGTGTCGCATGGATTTGAAGCTAACTCGTTTGTTTCGCCTGCATTGAAGCTATATCACTTCTATCGCAAGTATTTGAAGCTAAATCATTTGTGTCGCATGGATTTGAAGCTAAGCCTTCTCCTTCGCATTGATTTGAAACTAAATCATCTGTTTCGCTTGGATTTGAAGCTAACTCGTTTGTTTTTCCTGCATTTGAAGCTTTATCAATTATATCGCAAGTATTTGAAGCTAAACGATTTGTGTCGCACGGCTTTGAGGATAAGCCTTCTACTTCGCATTGATTTGAAAATAAACCATGTGTTTCGTATGGATTTGAAGTCATCTCGTTTGTTTCGCATGCAGTCGAAGTTAAATCATGCATATCACAAGTATTTGAAGATAACCCATTTGTTTCGAAAGAATATGAAGCTAAACAATGTGTTTCGCATCGATATGAAGCTAAATCATGTGTTTCTCTTGGATTTGAAGTTAACTCGTTTTTTTCGCCTGCATTTGAAGCTACTTCATTTATACCGCAAGTATTTGAAGCTAAATCATTCGTATCGTATGGATTTGAATCTAAGCCTTCTACTTCGCATTGATTTGAAGCTAAATCATGTGTTTCTCTTGCATTTTAAACTAACGCGTTTGTTTCGCATGCAGTGGAAGCTAAATCATGTTTATCACAAGTATCTGAAGCTAAACCACTTGTTTCGCAAGAATATGAAGCTAAACCATGTGCATCGCATTGATTTGAAGCTAAATCATGTGTTCCGCATGGATTTGAAACTAACTCGTTTGTTTTGCCTGCATTTGAAGTTATATAATTTATATCGCAAGTATTTGAAGCTAAATCATTTGTGTCGCATGGCTTTGAGGATAAGCCTTCTACTTCGCATTAATTTGAAGGTAAGTCATGTGTTTCGCTTGGATCTGAAGCTATGTCTACTACTTCGCATTGATTTGAAACTAAATCATGTGTTTCGCATGGATTTGAAGCTAAATCATGTGTTTCCCATGGATGTGAAACTAACTCGATGTTTCGCCTGCATTTGAAGCTAAATCATGTTTATCACAAGTACCTGAATCTAAACCATTTGCTTCGCAAGAATATGAAGCTAAACCATGTGTTTCGCATGAATTTGAAGCTAAGTCATGTGTTTCGCACAGATTTGAAGCTAACTCGTTTGTTTCGCCTGCATTTGAAGCTATATCAATTATATCGCAAGTATTTGAATCTGAATCATTTGTGCCGCATGGCTTTGAGGATAAGCCTTCTACTTCGCATTAATTTGAAGGTAAATCATGTGTTTCGCTTGGATTTGAAGCTAACTCGTTTGTTTCGCATGCGGTTGAAGCTAAATCAAGTTTATCACAAGTATATGAAGCTAAACCATTTGTTTTGCAAGAATATGAAACTAAACCATGTGTTTCGCTTGGATTTGAAGCTAAATCATGTGTTCGCATAGACTTGAAGCTCCCTCGTTTGTTTCGCCTGCATTTGAAGCTATACCAAATATATCGCAAGTATTTGAAGCTAAATCATTTGCGTCGCATGGAGTTGAAGCTAAGGCTTCTACTTCGCATTGATTTGACACTAAATCATGTGTTTCGCTTGGATTTGAAGCTAACTCGTTTGTTTCGCCTGCATTTGATGCTGTATCAATTATATCGCATGTATTTGAAGCTAAATCATTTCTGTCGCATGGCTTTGAAGCTAACTCGTTTGTTTCGCCTGCATTGAAGCTATATCACTTCTATCGCAAGTATTTGAAGCTAAATCATTTGTGTCGCACGGATTTGAAGCTAAGCCTTCTACTTCGCATTGATTTGAAACTAAATCATCTGTTTTGCTTGGATTTGAATCTAACTCGTTTGTTTCGCCTGCATTTGAAGCTTTATCAATTATATCGCAATTATCTGAAGCTAAATCATTTGTTTCTCATGTATGTGAAGCTAAGCATTCTACTTCGCATTGATTTGAAACTAAACCATGTGTTTCGCTGGGATTTGAAGCTAACTCGTTTGTTTCGCCTGCATTTGAGGCTATATCATTTATATCGCAAGTATGTGAAGCTAAATCATTTGTGTTGCATGGCTTTGAAGATAAGCCTTCCACTTTGCATTAATTTGAAGGTAAATCATGTGTTTCGCTTGGATTTGAAGCTAAGCCTTCTACTTCGCATTGATTTGGAACTAAATCATGTGTTTCGCTTGGATTTGTAGCTAAGTTGTTTGTTTCGCATGCATTTGAAGCTAAATCAATCATATAGCAAGTATTTGAAGCAGAATCATTTGTGTCGCATGGCTTTGAGGATAAGCCTTCTACTTCGCATTAATTTGAAGGTAAGTCATGTGTTTCGCTTGGATTTGAAGCTATGTCTACTACTTCGCATTGATTTGAAACTAAATCATGTGTTTCGCATGGATTTGAAGGTAAATCATGTGTTTTGCATGGATTTGAAGCTATCTCGTTTGTTTCGCCTGCATTTGAAGCTATATCAATTATATCGCAAGTATTTGAAGCTAAATCATTTGTGTCTCATGGCTTTGCAGAAAGCCTTCTACTATGCATTAATTTGAAGGTAAATCATGCGTTTCGCTTGGATTTGAATGTAACTCGTTTGTTTCGCCTGCATCTGAAGCTAAATCATGTTTATCACAATTATCTGAATCTAAACCATTTGTTTCGCAAGAATATGAAGCTAAACCATGTGTTTCGCATGAATTTGAAGCTAAATCATGTATTTCGCACAGATTTGAAGCTAACTCGTTTGTTTCGCCTGCATTGAAACTGTATCACTTATATCACTTATCTATCGCAAGTATTTGATGGTTTCGCTTGGATTTGAAGGTAACTCGTTTGTTTCGCCCTTATTTGAAGCTATATCATTTATATCGCAAGTCTGTGAAGCTAAATCATTTGTTTCGCATGGAGTTGAAGCTAAGGCTTCCACTTTGCATTAATTTGAAGGTAAATCATATGTTTCGCTTGGCTTTAAAGCTAACTCGTTTGTTTCGCATGCGGTTGAAGCTAAATCAAGTTTATCACAAGTATATGAAGCTAAACCATTTGTTTTGCAAGAATATGAAACTAAACCATGTGTTTCGCTTGGATTTGAAGCTAAATCATGTGTTTCGCATAGACTTGAAGCTCCCTCGTTTGTTTCGCCTGCATTTGAAGCTATACCAATTATATCGAATGTATTTGAAGCTAAATCATTTGCGTCGCATGGAGTTGAAGCTAAGGCTTCTACTTCGCATTGATTTGACACTAAATCATGTGTTTCGCTTGGATTTGAAGCTAACTCGTTTGTTTCGCCTGCATTTGATGCTGTATCAATTATATCGCAAGTATTTGAAGCTAAATCATTTCTGTCGCATGGCTTTGAAGCTAACTCGTTTGTTCGCCTGCATTGAAGCTATATCACTTCTATCGCAAGTATTTGAAGCTAAATCATTTGTGTCGCACGGATTTGAAGCCTAAGCCTTCTACTTCGCATTGATTTGAAACTAATCATCTGTTTTGCTTGGATTTGAAGCTAAATCATGTGTTTCGCATGGATGTGAAGTTAACTCTGTTTCGCCTGCATTGAAGCTAAATTATGTTTATCACAAGTATCTGAATCTAAACAATTTGTTTCGCAAGAATATGAAGCTAAACCATGTGTTTCGCATGAATTTTAAGCTAAATCATGTGTTTCGCACAGATTTGAAGCTAACTCGTTTGTTTCGCCTGCATTTGAAGCTATATCAATTATATCGCAATTATTTGAAGCTAAATCATTTGTGTCGCATGGCTTTGAAGATAAGCCTTCTACTTTGCATTAATTTGAAGGTAAATCATGTGTTTCGCTTGGATTTGAAGGTAACTCGATTGTTTTGCCTGCATTTGAAGCCAAATCATGTTTATCACAAGTACCTGAATCTAAACCATTTGTTTCGCAAGAATATGAAGCTAACCATGTGTTTCGCATGAATTTGAAGCTAAGTAATGTGTTTCGCACAGATTTGAAGCTAACTCGTTTGTTTCGCCTGCATTTGAAGCTATATCAATTATATCGCAAGTATTTGAAGCTAAATCATTTGTGTCGCATGGCTTTGAAGATAAGCCTTCTACTTTGCATTAATTTGAAGGTAAATCATGTGTTTCGCTTGGATTTGAAGGTAACTCGTTTGTTTCGCCTGCATTTGAAGCTATATCATTTATATCGCAAGTATGTGAAACTAAATCATTTCTTTCGCATGGATATGAAGCTATGCCTACTACTTCGCATTGATTTGTAACTAAATCATGTGTTTCGCATGGATTTGAAACTATCTCGTTTGTTTCGCCTGCATTTGAAGCTAAATCATGTTTATCACAAGTATCTGAATCTAAACCATTTGTTTCGCAAGAATATGAAGCTAAACCATGTGTTTCGCTTGGATTTGGAGGTAACTCGTTTGTTTCGCCTGCATTTGAAGCTATATCAATTATATCGCAATTATTTGAAGCTAAATCATTTGTGTCGCATGGCTTTGAAGAGAAGCCTTCTACTTTGCATTAATTTGAAGGTAAATCATGTGTTTCGCTTGGATTTGAAGGTAACTCGATTGTTTTGCCTGCATTTGAAGCCAAATCATGTTTATCACAATTATCTGAATCTAAACCATTCGTTTCGCAAGAATATGAAGCTAAACCATGTGTTTCGCATGAATTTGAAGCTAAACCATGTATTTCGCACAGATTTGAAGCTAACTCGTTTGTTTTGCCTGCATTTGAAGCTATATCAATTATATGGCAAGTATTTGAAGCTAAATCATTTGTGTCGCATGGCTTTGAAGATAAGCCTTCTACTTTGCATTAATTTGAAGGTAAATCATGTGTTTCGCTTGGATTTGAAGGTAACTCGTTTGTTTCGCCTGCATTTGATGCTATATCAATTATATCGCAAGTATTTGAATCTGAATCATTTGTGTCGCATGGCTTTGAGGATAAGCCTTCTACTTCACATTAATTTGAAGGTAAATCATGTGTTTCGCTTGGATTTGAAGCTAACTCGTTTGTTTCGCCTGCATTTGAAGCTATATCATTTATATCGCAAGTATGTGAAACTAAATCATTTCTTTCGCATGGATATGAAGCTATGCCTACTACTTCGCATTGATTTGTAACTAAATCATGTGTTTCGCATGGATTTGAAGGTAAATCATGTGTTTCGCATGGATTTGAAACTATCTCGTTTGTTTCGCCTGCATTTGAAGCTAAATCATGTTTATCACAAGTATCTGTATCTAAACCATTTGTTTCGCAAGAATATGAAGCTAAACCATGTGTTTCGCTTGGATTTGAAGGTAACTCGTTTGTTTCGCCTGCATTTGAAGCTGTATCAATTATATCGCAAGTATTTGCAGCTAAATCATTTGTGTCGCATGGCTTTGAAGCTAAATCGTTTGTTTCGCCTGCATTTGAAGCTTTATCAATTATATCGCAATTATCTGAAGCTAAATCATTTGTTTCTCATGTATGTGAAGCTAAGCATTCTACTTCGCATTGATTTGAAACTAAACCATGTGTTTCGCTGGGATTTGAAGCTAAATCATTTGTTTCGCAAGAATATGAAGCTAAACCATGTGTTTCGCACAGATTTGAAGCTAACTTGTTTGTTTCGCCTGCATTTGATGCTGTATCAATTATATCGCAAGTATTTGCAGCTAAATCATTTGTGTCGCATGGCTTTGAAGCTAAATCGTTTGTTTCGCCTGCATTTGAAGCTTTATCAATTATATCGCAATTATCTCAAGCTAAATCATTTGTTTCTCTTGTATGTGAAGCTAAGCATTCTACTTCGCATTGATTTGAAACTAAACCATGTGTTTCGCTGGGATTTGAAGCTAACTCGTTTGTTTCGCCTGCATTGAAGCTATATCACTTCTATCGCAAGTATTTGAAGCTAAATCATTTGTGTCGCATGGATTTGAAGCTAAGCCTTCTCCTTCGCATTGATTTGAAACTAAATCATCTGTTTCGCTTGGATTTGAAGCTAACTCGTTTGTTTTTCCTGCATTTGAAGCTTTATCAATTATATCGCAAGTATTTGAAGCTAAACGATTTGTGTCGCATGGCTTTGAGGATAAGCCTTCTACTTCGCATTGATTTGAAAATAAACCATGTGTTTCGTATGGATTTGAAGTCATCTCGTTTGTTTCGCATGCAGTCGAAGTTAAATCATGCATATCACAAGTATTTGAAGATAACCCATTTGTTTCGAAAGAATATGAAGCTAAACAATGTGTTTCGCATCGATATGAAGCTAAATCATGTGTTTCTCTTGCATTTTAAACTAACGCGTTTGTTTCGCATGCAGTTGAAGCTAAATCATGTTTATCACAAGTATCTGAAGCTAAACCACTTGTTTCGCAAGAATATGAAGCTAAACCATGTGCATCGCATTGATTTGAAGCTAAATCATGTGTTCCGCAGGGATTTGAAACTAACTCGTTTGTTTTGCCTGCATTTGAAGTTATATCATTTATATCGCAAGTATTTGAAGCTAAATCATTTGTGTCGCATGGCTTTGAATCTAAGCCTTCTACTTCGCATTGATTTGAAGCTAAATCATGTGTTTCTCTTGCATTTTAAACTAACGCGTTTGTTTCGCATGCAGTTGAAGCTAAATCATGTTTATCACAAGTATCTGAAGCTAAACCACTTGTTTCGCAAGAATATGAAGCTAAACCATGTGCATCGCATTGATTTGAAGGTAAATCATGTGTTTCGCTTGGATTTGAAGCTAACTCGTTTGTTTCGCCTGCATTTGAAGCTATATCACTTATATCGCAAGTATTTGAAGCTAAGTCATTTGATTCGCATGGCTTTGAAGCTAAGGCTTCTACTTTGCATTAATTTGAAGGTAAATCATGTGTTTCGCTTGGATTTGAAGGTAACTCGATTGTTTCGCCTGCATTTGAAGCTAAATCATGTTTATCACAAGTATCTGAATCTAAACCATTTGTTTCGCAAGAATATGAAGCTAAACCATGTGTTTCGCATTGATTTGAAACTAAATCATGTGTTTCGCATGGATTTGAAGCTAAATCAAGGGGTTTCGCATGGATTTGAAACTAACTCGTTTGTTTCGCCTGCATTTGAAGCTAAATCATGTTTATCACAAGTATCTGAATCTAAACCATTTGTTTCGCAAGAATAGGAAGCTAAACCATGTGTTTCGCATGAATTTGAAGCTAAATCATGTGTTTCGCACAGATTTGAAGCTAACTCGTTTGTATTGCCTGCATTTGAAGCTATATCAATTATATCGCAAGTATTTGAAGCTAAATCATGTGTGTCGCATGGCTTTGAAGATAAGCCATCTACTTTGCATTAATTTGAAGGTAAATCATGTGTTTCGCTTGGATTTGAAGGTAACTCGTTTGTTTCGCCAGGATTTGAAGCTAAATCATGTTTATCACAATTATAAGAATCTAAACCATTTGTTTCGCAAGAACAAGAAGCTAAACCATGTGTTTCGCATGAATTTGAAGCTATATCACTTCTATCGCAAGTATTTGAAGCTAAATCATTTGTGTCGCACGGATTTGAAGCTAAGCCTTCTACTTCGCATTGATTTGAAACTAAATCATCTGTTTTGCTTGGATTTGAATCTAACTCGTTTGTTTCGCCTGCATTTGAAGTTTTATCAATTATATCGCAATTATCTGAAGCTAAATCATTTGTTTCTCATGTATGTGAAGCTAAGCCTTCTACTTCGCATTGATTTGGAACTAAACCATGTGTTTCGCTGGGATTTGAAGCTAACTCGTTTGTTTCGCCTGCATTTGATGCTATATCAATTATATTGCAAGTATTTGAAGCTAAATCATTTGTGTTGCATGGCTTTGAAAATAAGCCTTCCACTTTGCATTAATTTGAAGGTAAATCATGTGTTTCGCTTGGATTTGAAGCTAAGCCTTCTAGTTCGCATTGATTTCGAACTAAATCATGTGTTTCGCTTGGATTTGTAGCTAAGTTGTTTGTTTCGCATGCATTTGAAGCTAAATCAATCATATAGCAAGTATTTGAAGCAGAATCATTTGTGTCGCATGGCTTTGAGGATAAGCCTTCTACTTCGCATTAATTTGAAGGTAAGTCATGTGATTCGCTTGGATTTGAAGCTATGTCTACTACTTCGCATTGATTTGAAACTAAATCATGTGTTTCGCATGGATTTGAAGCTAAATCATGTGTTTCGCATGGATGTGAAACTAACTCGATGTTTCGCCTGCATTTGAAGCTAAATCATGTTTATCACGAGTACCTGAATCTAAACCATTTGTTTCGCAAGAATATGAAGCTAAACCATGTGTTTCGCATGAATTTGAAGCTAAGTCATGTGTTTCGCACAGATTTGAAGCTAACTCGTTTGTTTCGCCTGCATTTGATGCTATATCATTTATATCGCAAGTATTTAAAGCTAAATCATTTGTGTCGCATGGCTTTGAAGATAAGCCTTCTACTACGCATTGATTTGACGCTAAATCATGTGTTTCGCACAGATTTGAAGCTAACTCGTTTGTTTCGCCTGCATTTTATGCTATATCAATTATATTGCAAGTATTTGAAGATAAATCATTTGTGTTGCATGGCTTTGAAGATAAGCCTTCCACTTTGCATTAATTTGAAGGTAAATCATGTGTTTCGCTTGGATTTGAAGCTAAGCCTTCTACTTCGCATTGATTTGGAACTAAATCATGTGTTTCGCTTGGATTTGTAGCTAAGTTGTTTGTTTCGCATGCATTTGAAGCTAAATCAATCATATAGCAAGTATTTGAAGCAGAATCATTTTTGTCGCATGGCTTTGAGGATAAGCCTTCTACTTCGCATTGATTTGGAACTAAATCATGTGTTTCGCTTGGATTTGAAGCTAACTCGTTTGTTTCGCATGCATTTGAAGCTATATGAATTGTATCGCAAGTATTTGAAGCTAAATCATGTGTTTCGCACAGATTTGAAGCTAACTCGTTTGTTTCGCCTGCATTTGAATCTATATCATTTATATCGCAAGTCTGTGAAGCTAAATCATTTGTTTCGCATGGAGTTGAAGCTAAGGCTTCTACTTCGCATTGATTTGACACTAAATCATGTGTTTCGCTTGGATTTGAAGCTAACTCGTTTGTTTCGCCTGCATTTGAGGCTATATCATTTATATCGCAAGTATGTGAAGCTAAATCATTTGTTTCGCATGGATATGAAGCTATATCTACTACTTCGCATTGATTTGAAACTACATCATGTGTTTCGCATGGATTTGAAGCTAAATCATGTGTTTCGCATGGATGTGAAGCTAACTCTGTTTCGCCTGCATTTGAAGCTAAATTATGTTTATCACAAGTATCTGAATCTAAACAATTTGTTTCGCAAGAATATGAAGCTAAACCATGTGTTTCGCATGAATTTTAAGCTAAATCATGTGTTTCGCACAGATTTGAAGCTAACTCGTTTGTTTCGCCTGCATTTGAAGCTATATCAATTATATCGCAATTATTTGAAGCTAAATCATTTGTGTCGCATGGCTTTGAAGATAAGCCTTCTACTTTGCATTAATGTGAAGGTAAATCATTTGTTTCGCTTGGATTTGAAGGTAACTCGATTGTTTTGCCTGCATTTGAAGCCAAATCATGTTTATCACAATTATCTGAATCTAAACCATTTGTTTCGCAAGAATATGAAGCTAAACCATGTGTTTCGCATGAATTTGAAGCTAAATCATGTATTTCGCACAGATTTGAAGCTAACTCGTTTGTTTTGCCTGCATTTGAAGCTATATCAATTATATGGCAAGTATTTGAAGCTAAATCATTTGTGTCGCATGGCTTTGAAGATAAGCCTTCTACTTTGCATTAATTTGAAGGTAAATCATGTGTTTCGCTTGGATTTGAAGGTAACTCGTTTGTTTCGCCTGCATTTGAAGCTATATCATTTATATCGCAAGTATGTGAAACTAAATCATTTCTTTCGCATGGATATGAAGCTATGCCTACTACTTCGCATTGATTTGTAACTAAATCATGTGTTTCGCATGGATTTGAAACTATCTCGTTTGTTTCGCCTGCATTTGAAGCTAAATCATGTTTATCACAAGTATCTGAATCTAAACCATTTGTTTCGCAAGAATATGAAGCTAAACCATGTGTTTCGCTGGGATTTGAAGCTAACTCGTTTGTTTCGCCTGCATTTGAAGCTATATCAATTATATTGCAAGTATTTGAAGCTAAATCATTTGTGTTGCATGGCTTTGAAGATAAGCCTTCCACTTTGCATTAATTTGAAGGTAAATCATGTGTTTCGCTTGGATTTGAAGCTAAGCCTTCTACTTCGCATTGATTTGGAACTAAATCATGTGTTTCGCTTGGATTTGTAGCTAAGTTGTTTGTTTCGCATGCATTTGAAGCTAAATCAATCATATAGCAAGTATTTGAAGCAGAATCATTTGTGTCGCATGGCTTTGAGGATAAGCCTTCTACTTCGCATTAATTTGAAGGTAAGTCATGTGTTTCGCTTGGATTTGAAGCTATGTCTACTACTTCGCATTGATTTGAAACTAAATCATGTGTTTCGCATGGATTGGAAGCTAAATCATGTGTTTCGCATGGATGTGAAACTAACTCGATGTTTCGCCTGCATTTGAAGCTAAATCATGTTTATCACGAGTACCTGAATCTAAACCATTTGTTTCGCAAGAATATGAAGCTAAACCATGTGTTTCGCATGAATTTGAAGCTAAGTCATGTGTTTCGCACAGATTTGAAGCTAACTCGTTTGTTTCGCCTGCATTTGATGCAATATCATTTATATCGCAAGTATTTAAAGCTAAATCATTTGTGTCGCATGGCTTTGAAGATAAGCCTACTACTACGCATTGATTTGACGCTAAATCATGTGTTTCGCACAGATTTGAAGCTAACTCGTTTGTTTCGCCTGCATTTTATGCTATATCAATTATATTGCAAGTATTTGAAGATAAATCATTTGTGTTGCATGGCTTTGAAGATAAGCCTTCCACTTTGCATTAATTTGAAGGTAAATCATGTGTTTCGCTTGGATTTGAAGCTAAGCCTTCTACTTCGCATTGATTTGGAACTAAATCATGTGTTTCGCTTGGATTTGTAGCTAAGTTGTTTGTTTCGCATGCATTTGAAGCTAAATCAATCATATAGCAAGTATTTGAAGCAGAATCATTTGGGTCGCATGGCTTTGAGGATAAGCCTTCTACTTCGCATTGATTTGGAACTAAATCATGTGTTTCGCTTGGATTTGAAGCTAACTCGTTTGTTTCGCATGCATTTGAAGCTATATGAATTGTTTCGCAAGTATTTGAAGCTAAATCATGTGTTTCGCACAGATTTGAAGCTAACTCGTTTGTTTCGCCTGCATTTGAATCTATATCATTTATATCGCAAGTCTGTGAAGCTAAATCATTTGTTTCGCATGGAGTTGAAGCTAAGGCTTCTACTTCGCATTGATTTGACACTAAATCATGTGTTTCGCTTGGATTTGAAGCTAACTCGTTTGTTTCGCCTGCATTTGAGGCTATATCATTTATATCGCAAGTATGTGAAGCTAAATCATTTGTTTCGCATGGATATGAAGCTATATCTACTACTTCGCATTGATTTGAAACAACATCCTGTGTTTCGCATGGATTTGAAGCTAAATCATGTGTTTCGCATGGATGTGAAGCTAACTCTGTTTCGCCTGCATTTGAAGCTAAATTATGTTTATCACAAGTATCTGAATCTAAACAATTTGTTTCGCAAGAATATGAAGCTAAACCATGTGTTTCGCATGAATTTTAAGCTAAATCATGTGTTTCGCACAGATTTGAAGCTAACTCGTTTGTTTCGCCTGCATTTGAAGCTATATCAATTATATCGCAATTATTTGAAGCTAAATCATTTGTGTCGCATGGCTTTGAAGATAAGCCTTCTACTTTGCATTAATTTGAAGGTAAATCATGTGTTTCGCTTGGATTTGAAGGTAACTCGATTGTTTTGCCTGCATTTGAAGCCAAATCATGTTTATCACAATTATCTGAATCTAAACCATTTGTTTCGCAAGAATATGAAGCTAAACCATGTGTTTCGCATGAAATTGAAGCTAAATCATGTATTTCGCACAGATTTGAAGCTAACTCGTTTGTTTTGCCTGCATTTGAAGCTATATAAATTATATGGTAAGTATTTGAAGCTAAATCATTTGTGTCGCATGGCTTTGAGGATAAGCCTTCCACTTTGCATTAATTTGAAGGTAAATCATGTGTTTCGCTTTAATTTGAAGCTAAACCTTCTACTTCGCATTGATTTGTAACTAAATCATATGTTTCGCTTGGATTTGAAGCTAACTCGATGTTTCGCCTGCATTTGAAGCTAAATCATGTTTATCACAAGTACCTGAATCTAAACCATTTGTTTCGCAAGAATATGAAGCTAAACCATGTGTTTCGCATGAATTTGAAGCTAAGTAATGTGTTTCGCACAGATTTGAAGCTAACTCGTTTGTTTCGCCTGCATTTGAAGCTATATCAATTATATCGTAAGTATTTGAAGCTAAATCATTTGTGTCGCATGGCTTTGAAGATAAGCCTTCTACTTTGCATTAATTTGAAGGTAAATCATGTGTTTCGCTTGGATTTGAAGGTAACTCGTTTGTTTCGCCTGCATTTGAAGCTATATCATTTATATCGCAAGTATGTGAAACTAAATCATTTCTTTCGCATGGATATGAAGCTATGCCTACTACTTCGCATTGATTTGTAACTAAATCATGTGTTTCGCATGGATTTGAAACTATCTCGTTTGTTTCGCCTGCATTTGAAGCTAAATCATGTTTATCACAAGTATCTGAATCTAAACCATTTGTTTCGCAAGAATATGAAGCTAAACCATGTGTTTCGCTTGGATTTGGAGGTAACTCGTTTGTTTCGCCTGCATTTGAAGCTATATCAATTATATCGCAATTATTTGAAGCTAAATCATTTGTGTCGCATGGCTTTGAAGATAAGCCTTCTGCTTCGCATTGATTTGAAACTAAATCATCTGTTTTGCTTGGATTTGAATCTAACTCGTTTGTTTCGCCTGCATTTGAAGCTTTATCAATTATATCGCAATTATCTGAAGCTAAATCATTTGTTTCTCATGTATGTGAAGCTAAGCCTTCTACTTCGCATTGATTTGAAACTAAACCATGTGTTTCGCTGGGATTTGAAGCTAACTCGTTTGTTTCGCCTGCATTTGATGCTATATCAATTATATTGCAAGTATTTGAAGCTAAATCATTTGTGTTGCATGGCTTTGAAGATAAGCCTTCCACTTTGCATTAATTTGAAGGTAAATCATGTGTTTCGCTTGGATTTGAAGCTAAGCCTTCTACTTCGCATTGATTTGGAACTAAATCATGTGTTTCGCTTGGATTTGTAGCTAACTTGTTTGTTTCGCATGCATTTGAAGCTAAATCAATCATATAGCAAGTATTTGAAGCAGAATCATTTGTGTCGCATGGCTTTGAGGATAAGCCTTCTACTTCGCATTAATTTGAAGGTAAGTCATGTGTTTCGCTTGGATTTGAAGCTATGTCTACTACTTCGAATTGATTTGAAACTAAATCATGTTTTTCGCATGGATTTGAAGCTAAATCATGTGTTTCGCATGGATGTGAAACTAACTCGATGTTTCGCCTGCATTTGAAGCTAAATCATGTTTATCACAAGTACCTGAATCTAAACCATTTGTTTCGCAAGAATATGAAGCTAAACCATGTGTTTCGCATGAATTTGAAGCTAAGTAATGTGTTTCGCACAGATTTGAAGCTAACTCGTTTGTTTCGCCTGCATTTGAAGCTATATCAATTATATCGTAAGTATTTGAAGCTAAATCATTTGTGTCGCATGGCTTTGAAGATAAGCCTTCTACTTTGCATTAATTTGAAGGTAAATCATGTGTTTCGCTTGGATTTGAAGGTAACTCGTTTGTTTCGCCTGCATTTGAAGCTATATCATTTATATCGCAAGTATGTGAAACTAAATCATTTCTTTCGCATGGATATGAAGCTATGCCTACTACTTCGCATTGATTTGTAACTAAATCATGTGTTTCGCATGGATTTGAAACTATCTCGTTTGTTTCGCCTGCATTTGAAGCTAAATCATGTTTATCACAAGTATCTGAATCTAAACCATTTGTTTCGCAAGAATATGAAGCTAAACCATGTGTTTCGCATGAATTTGAAGCTAAGTAATGTGTTTCGCACAGATTTGAAGCTAACTCGTTTGTTTCGCCTGCATTTGAAGCTATATCAATTATATCGTAAGTATTTGAAGCTAAATCATTTGTGTCGCATGGCTTTGAAGATAAGCCTTCTACTTTGCATTAATTTGAAGGTAAATCATGTGTTTCGCTTGGATTTGAAGGTAACTCGTTTGTTTCGCCTGCATTTGAAGCTATATCATTTATATCGCAAGTATGTGAAACTAAATCATTTCTTTCGCATGGATATGAAGCTATGCCTACTACTTCGCATTGATTTGTAACTAAATCATGTGTTTCGCATGGATTTGAAACTATCTCGTTTGTTTCGCCTGCATTTGAAGCTAAATCATGTTTATCACAAGTATCTGAATCTAAACCATTTGTTTCGCAAGAATATGAAGCTAAACCATGTGTTTCGCTTGGATTTGGAGGTAACTCGTTTGTTTCGCCTGCATTTGAAGCTATATCAATTATATCGCAATTATTTGAAGCTAAATCATTTGTGTCGCATGGCTTTGAAGATAAGCCTTCTGCTTCGCATTGATTTGAAACTAAATCATCTGTTTTGCTTGGATTTGAATCTAACTCGTTTGTTTCGCCTGCATTTGAAGCTTTATCAATTATATCGCAATTATCTGAAGCTAAATCATTTGTTTCTCATGTATGTGAAGCTAAGCCTTCTACTTCGCATTGATTTGAAACTAAACCATGTGTTTCGCTGGGATTTGAAGCTAACTCGTTTGTTTCGCCTGCATTTGATGCTATATCAATTATATTGCAAGTATTTGAAGCTAAATCATTTGTGTTGCATGGCTTTGAAGATAAGCCTTCCACTTTGCATTAATTTGAAGGTAAATCATGTGTTTCGCTTGGATTTGAAGCTAAGCCTTCTACTTCGCATTGATTTGGAACTAAATCATGTGTTTCGCTTGGATTTGTAGCTAAGTTGTTTGTTTCGCATGCATTTGAAGCTAAATCAATCATATAGCAAGTATTTGAAGCAGAATCATTTGTGTCGCATGGCTTTGAGGATAAGCCTTCTACTTCGCATTAATTTGAAGGTAAGTCATGTGTTTCGCTTGGATTTGAAGCTATGTCTACTACTTCGAATTGATTTGAAACTAAATCATGTTTTTCGCATGGATTTGAAGCTAAATCATGTGTTTCGCATGGATGTGAAACTAACTCGATGTTTCGCCTGCATTTGAAGCTAAATCATGTTTATCACAAGTACCTGAATCTAAACCATTTGTTTCGCAAGAATATGAAGCTAAACCATGTGTTTCGCATGAATTTGAAGCTAAGTAATGTGTTTCGCACAGATTTGAAGCTAACTCGTTTGTTTCGCCTGCATTTGAAGCTATATCAATTATATCGTAAGTATTTGAAGCTAAATCATTTGTGTCGCATGGCTTTGAAGATAAGCCTTCTACTTTGCATTAATTTGAAGGTAAATCATGTGTTTCGCTTGGATTTGAAGGTAACTCGTTTGTTTCGCCTGCATTTGAAGCTATATCATTTATATCGCAAGTATGTGAAACTAAATCATTTCTTTCGCATGGATATGAAGCTATGCCTACTACTTCGCATTGATTTGTAACTAAATCATGTGTTTCGCATGGATTTGAAACTATCTCGTTTGTTTCGCCTGCATTTGAAGCTAAATCATGTTTATCACAAGTATCTGAATCTAAACCATTTGTTTCGCAAGAATATGAAGCTAAACCATGTGTTTCGCTTGGATTTGGAGGTAACTCGTTTGTTTCGCCTGCATTTGAAGCTATATCATTTATATCGCAAGTATGTGAAGCTAAATCATTTGTTTCGCATGGAGTTGAAGCTAAGGCTTCTACTTCGCATTGATTTGACACTAAATCATGTGTTTCGCATGGATTTGAAGCTAACTCGTTTGTTTCGCCTGCATTTGATGCTGTATCAATTATATCGCAAGTATTTGAAGCTAAATCATTTGTGTCGCATGGCTTTGAAGCTAACTCGTTTGTTTCGCCTGCATTGAAGCTATATCACTTCTATCGCAAGTATTTGAAGCTAAATCATTTGTGTCGCATGGATATGAAGCTATGTCTACTACTTCGCATTGATATGAAACTAAATCATGTGTTTCGCATGGATTTGAAGCTAAATCATGTGTTTCGCATGGATGTGAAACTAACTCGATGTTTCGCCTGCATTTGAAGCTAAATCATGTTTATCACAAGTACCTGAATCTAAACCATTTGTTTCGCAAGAATATGAAGCTAAACCGTGTGTTTCGCATGAATTTGAAGCTAAGTCATGTGTTTCGCACAGATTTGAAGCTAACTCGTTTGTTTCGCCTGCATTTGAAGCTATATCAATTATATCGCAAGTATTTGAAGCTAAATCATTTGTGTCGCATGGCTTTGAAGATAAGCCTTCTACTTTGCATTAATTTGAAGGTAAATCATGTGTTTCGCTTGGATTTGAAGGTAACTCGTTTGTTTCGCCTGCATTTGATGCTATATCAATTATATCGCAAGTATTTGAATCTGAATCATTTGTGTCGCATGGCTTTGAGGATAAGCCTTCTACTTCACATTAATTTGAAGGTAAATCATGTGTTTCGCTTGGATTTGAAGCTAACTCGTTTGTTTCGCCTGCATTTGAAGCTATATCATTTATACCGCAAGTATGTGAAACTAAATCATTTCTTTCGCATGGATATGAAGCTATGCCTACTACTTCGCATTGATTTGTAACTAAATCATGTGTTTCGCATGGATTTGAAGGTAAATCATGTGTTTCGCATGGATTTGAAACTATCTCGTTTGTTTCGCCTGCATTTGAAGCTAAATCATGTTTATCACAAGTATCTGTATCTAAACCATTTGTTTCGCAAGAATATGAAGCTAAACCATGTGTTTCGCTTGGATTTGAAGGTAACTCGTTTGTTTCGCCTACATTTGAAGCTATATCAATTATATCGCAAGTATTTGAAGCTAAATCATTTGTTTCGCAAGAATATGAAGCTAAACCATGTGTTTCGCTTGGATTTGAAGGTAACTCGTTTGTTTCGCCTGCATTTGAAGCTATATCAATTATATCGCAATTATTTGAAGCTAAATCATTTGTGTCGCATGGCTTTGAACATAAGCCTTCTACTTTGCATTAATTTGAAGGTAAATCATGTGTTTCGCTTGGATTTGAAGGTAACTCGATTGTTTTGCCTGCATTTGAAGCCAAATCATGTTTATCACAATTATCTGAATCTAAACCATTTGTTTCGCAAGAATATGAAGCTAAACCATGTGTTTCGCATGAATTTGAAGCTAAATCATGTATTTCGCACAGATTTGAAGCTAACTCGTTTGTTTTGCCTGCATTTGAAGCTATATCAATTATATGGCAAGTATTTGAAGCTAAATCATTTGTTTCTCATGTATGTGAAGCTAAGCCTTCTACTTCGCATTGATTTGAAACTAAACCATGTGTTTCGCTGGGATTTGAAGCTAACTCGTTTGTTTCGCCTGCATTTGAAGCTATATCAATTATATCGCAATTATTTGAAGCTAAATCATTTGTGTCGCATGGCTTTGAAGATAAGCCTTCTGCTTCGCATTGATTTGAAACTAAATCATCTGTTTTGCTTGGATTTGAATCTAACTCGTTTGTTTCGCCTGCATTTGAAGCTTTATCAATTATATCGCAATTATCTGAAGCTAAATCATTTGTTTCTCATGTATGTGAAGCTAAGCCTTCTACTTCGCATTGATTTGAAACTAAACCATGTGTTTCGCTGGGATTTGAAGCTAACTCGTTTGTTTCGCCTGCATTTGATGCTATATCAATTATATTGCAAGTATTTGAAGCTAAATCATTTGTGTTGCATGGCTTTGAAGATAAGCCTTCCACTTTGCATTAATTTGAAGGTAAATCATGTGTTTCGCTTGGATTTGAAGCTAAGCCTTCTACTTCGCATTGATTTGGAACTAAATCATGTGTTTCGCTTGGATTTGTAGCTAAGTTGTTTGTTTCGCATGCATTTGAAGCTAAATCAATCATATAGCAAGTATTTGAAGCAGAATCATTTGTGTCGCATGGCTTTGAGGATAAGCCTTCTACTTCGCATTAATTTGAAGGTAAGTCATGTGTTTCGCTTGGATTTGAAGCTATGTCTACTACTTCGAATTGATTTGAAACTAAATCATGTTTTTCGCATGGATTTGAAGCTAAATCATGTGTTTCGCATGGATGTGAAACTAACTCGATGTTTCGCCTGCATTTGAAGCTAAATCATGTTTATCACAAGTACCTGAATCTAAACCATTTGTTTCGCAAGAATATGAAGCTAAACCATGTGTTTCGCATGAATTTGAAGCTAAGTAATGTGTTTCGCACAGATTTGAAGCTAACTCGTTTGTTTCGCCTGCATTTGAAGCTATATCAATTATATCGTAAGTATTTGAAGCTAAATCATTTGTGTCGCATGGCTTTGAAGATAAGCCTTCTACTTTGCATTAATTTGAAGGTAAATCATGTGTTTCGCTTGGATTTGAAGGTAACTCGTTTGTTTCGCCTGCATTTGAAGCTATATCATTTATATCGCAAGTATGTGAAACTAAATCATTTCTTTCGCATGGATATGAAGCTATGCCTACTACTTCGCATTGATTTGTAACTAAATCATGTGTTTCGCATGGATTTGAAACTATCTCGTTTGTTTCGCCTGCATTTGAAGCTAAATCATGTTTATCACAAGTATCTGAATCTAAACCATTTGTTTCGCAAGAATATGAAGCTAAACCATGTGTTTCGCTTGGATTTGGAGGTAACTCGTTTGTTTCGCCTGCATTTGAAGCTATATCATTTATATCGCAAGTATGTGAAGCTAAATCATTTGTTTCGCATGGAGTTGAAGCTAAGGCTTCTACTTCGCATTGATTTGACACTAAATCATGTGTTTCGCATGGATTTGAAGCTAACTCGTTTGTTTCGCCTGCATTTGATGCTGTATCAATTATATCGCAAGTATTTGAAGCTAAATCATTTGTGTCGCATGGCTTTGAAGCTAACTCGTTTGTTTCGCCTGCATTGAAGCTATATCACTTCTATCGCAAGTATTTGAAGCTAAATCATTTGTGTCGCATGGATATGAAGCTATGTCTACTACTTCGCATTGATATGAAACTAAATCATGTGTTTCGCATGGATTTGAAGCTAAATCATGTGTTTCGCATGGATGTGAAACTAACTCGATGTTTCGCCTGCATTTGAAGCTAAATCATGTTTATCACAAGTACCTGAATCTAAACCATTTGTTTCGCAAGAATATGAAGCTAAACCGTGTGTTTCGCATGAATTTGAAGCTAAGTCATGTGTTTCGCACAGATTTGAAGCTAACTCGTTTGTTTCGCCTGCATTTGAAGCTATATCAATTATATCGCAAGTATTTGAAGCTAAATCATTTGTGTCGCATGGCTTTGAAGATAAGCCTTCTACTTTGCATTAATTTGAAGGTAAATCATGTGTTTCGCTTGGATTTGAAGGTAACTCGTTTGTTTCGCCTGCATTTGATGCTATATCAATTATATCGCAAGTATTTGAATCTGAATCATTTGTGTCGCATGGCTTTGAGGATAAGCCTTCTACTTCACATTAATTTGAAGGTAAATCATGTGTTTCGCTTGGATTTGAAGCTAACTCGTTTGTTTCGCCTGCATTTGAAGCTATATCATTTATACCGCAAGTATGTGAAACTAAATCATTTCTTTCGCATGGATATGAAGCTATGCCTACTACTTCGCATTGATTTGTAACTAAATCATGTGTTTCGCATGGATTTGAAGGTAAATCATGTGTTTCGCATGGATTTGAAACTATCTCGTTTGTTTCGCCTGCATTTGAAGCTAAATCATGTTTATCACAAGTATCTGTATCTAAACCATTTGTTTCGCAAGAATATGAAGCTAAACCATGTGTTTCGCTTGGATTTGAAGGTAACTCGTTTGTTTCGCCTACATTTGAAGCTATATCAATTATATCGCAAGTATTTGAAGCTAAATCATTTGTTTCGCAAGAATATGAAGCTAAACCATGTGTTTCGCTTGGATTTGAAGGTAACTCGTTTGTTTCGCCTGCATTTGAAGCTATATCAATTATATCGCAATTATTTGAAGCTAAATCATTTGTGTCGCATGGCTTTGAACATAAGCCTTCTACTTTGCATTAATTTGAAGGTAAATCATGTGTTTCGCTTGGATTTGAAGGTAACTCGATTGTTTTGCCTGCATTTGAAGCCAAATCATGTTTATCACAATTATCTGAATCTAAACCATTTGTTTCGCAAGAATATGAAGCTAAACCATGTGTTTCGCATGAATTTGAAGCTAAATCATGTATTTCGCACAGATTTGAAGCTAACTCGTTTGTTTTGCCTGCATTTGAAGCTATATCAATTATATGGCAAGTATTTGAAGCTAAATCATTTGTGTCGCATGGCTTTGAGGATAAGCCTTCCACTTTGCATTAATTTGAAGGTAAATCATGTGTTTCGCTTTTATTTGAAGCTAAACCTTCTACTTCGCATTGATTTGTAACTAAATCATATGTTTCGCTTGGATTTGAAGCTAACTCGATGTTTCGCCTGCATTTGAAGCTAAATCATGTTTATCACAAGTACCTGAATCTAAACCATTTGTTTCGCAAGAATATGAAGCTAAACCATGTGTTTCGCATGAATTTGAAGCTAAGTAATGTGTTTCGCACAGATTTGAAGCTAACTCGTTTGTTTCGCCTGCATTTGAAGCTATATCAATTATATCGCAAGTATTTGAAGCTAAATCATTTGTGTCGCATGGCTTTGAAGATAAGCCTTCTACTTTGCATTAATTTGAAGGTAAATCATGTGTTTCGCTTGGATTTGAAGGTAACTCGTTTGTTTCGCCTGCATTTGAAGCTATATCATTTATATCGCAAGTATGTGAAACTAAATCATTTCTTTCGCATGGATATGAAGCTATGCCTACTACTTCGCATTGATTTGTAACTAAATCATGTGTTTCGCTTGGATTTGAAGCTAACTCGTTTGTTTCGCCTGCATTTGAAGCTATATCATTTATATCGCAAGTATGTGAAACTAAATCATTTGTTTCGCATAGATTTGAAGCTAAGCCTTCTGCTTCGCATTGATTTGAAACTAAATCATCTGTTTTGCTTGGATTTGAATCTAACTCGTTTGTTTCGCCTGCATTTGAAGCTATATCAATTATATGGCAAGTATTTGAAGCTAAATCATTTGTGTCGCATGGCTTTGAGGATAAGCCTTCCACTTTGCATTAATTTGAAGGTAAATCATGTGTTTCGCTTTTATTTGAAGCTAAACCTTCTACTTCGCATTGATTTGTAACTAAATCATATGTTTCGCTTGGATTTGAAGCTAACTCGATGTTTCGCCTGCATTTGAAGCTAAATCATGTTTATCACAAGTACCTGAATCTAAACCATTTGTTTCGCAAGAATATGAAGCTAAACCATGTGTTTCGCATGAATTTGAAGCTAAGTAATGTGTTTCGCACAGATTTGAAGCTAACTCGTTTGTTTCGCCTGCATTTGAAGCTATATCAATTATATCGCAAGTATTTGAAGCTAAATCATTTGTGTCGCATGGCTTTGAAGATAAGCCTTCTACTTTGCATTAATTTGAAGGTAAATCATGTGTTTCGCTTGGATTTGAAGGTAACTCGTTTGTTTCGCCTGCATTTGAAGCTATATCATTTATATCGCAAGTATGTGAAACTAAATCATTTCTTTCGCATGGATATGAAGCTATGCCTACTACTTCGCATTGATTTGTAACTAAATCATGTGTTTCGCTGGGATTTGAAGCTAACTCGTTTGTTTCGCCTGCATTTGATGCTATATCAATTATATTGCAAGTATTTGAAGCTAAATCATTTGTGTTGCATGGCTTTGAAGATAAGCCTTCCACTTTGCATTAATTTGAAGGTAAATCATGTGTTTCGCTTGGATTTGAAGCTAAGCCTTCTACTTCGCATTGATTTGGAACTAAATCATGTGTTTCGCTTGGATTTGTAGCTAAGTTGTTTGTTTCGCATGCATTTGAAGCTAAATCAATCATATAGCAAGTATTTGAAGCAGAATCATTTGTGTCGCATGGCTTTGAGGATAAGCCTTCTACTTCGCATTAATTTGAAGGTAAGTCATGTGTTTCGCTTGGATTTGAAGCTATGTCTACTACTTCGCATTGATTTGAAACTAAATCATGTGTTTCGCATGGATTGGAAGCTAAATCATGTGTTTCGCATGGATGTGAAACTAACTCGATGTTTCGCCTGCATTTGAAGCTAAATCATGTTTATCACGAGTACCTGAATCTAAACCATTTGTTTCGCAAGAATATGAAGCTAAACCATGTGTTTCGCATGAATTTGAAGCTAAGTCATGTGTTTCGCACAGATTTGAAGCTAACTCGTTTGTTTCGCCTGCATTTGATGCAATATCATTTATATCGCAAGTATTTAAAGCTAAATCATTTGTGTCGCATGGCTTTGAAGATAAGCCTACTACTACGCATTGATTTGACGCTAAATCATGTGTTTCGCACAGATTTGAAGCTAACTCGTTTGTTTCGCCTGCATTTTATGCTATATCAATTATATTGCAAGTATTTGAAGATAAATCATTTGTGTTGCATGGCTTTGAAGATAAGCCTTCCACTTTGCATTAATTTGAAGGTAAATCATGTGTTTCGCTTGGATTTGAAGCTAAGCCTTCTACTTCGCATTGATTTGGAACTAAATCATGTGTTTCGCTTGGATTTGTAGCTAAGTTGTTTGTTTCGCATGCATTTGAAGCTAAATCAATCATATAGCAAGTATTTGAAGCAGAATCATTTGGGTCGCATGGCTTTGAGGATAAGCCTTCTACTTCGCATTGATTTGGAACTAAATCATGTGTTTCGCTTGGATTTGAAGCTAACTCGTTTGTTTCGCATGCATTTGGAGCTATATGAATTGTTTCGCAAGTATTTGAAGCTAAATCATGTGTTTCGCACAGATTTGAAGCTAACTCGTTTGTTTCGCCTGCATTTGAATCTATATCATTTATATCGCAAGTCTGTGAAGCTAAATCATTTGTTTCGCATGGAGTTGAAGCTAAGGCTTCTACTTCGCATTGATTTGACACTAAATCATGTGTTTCGCTTGGATTTGAAGCTAACTCGTTTGTTTCGCCTGCATTTGAGGCTATATCATTTATATCGCAAGTATGTGAAGCTAAATCATTTGTTTCGCATGGATATGAAGCTATATCTACTACTTCGCATTGATTTGAAACAACATCCTGTGTTTCGCATGGATTTGAAGCTAAATCATGTGTTTCGCATGGATGTGAAGCTAACTCTGTTTCGCCTGCATTTGAAGCTAAATTATGTTTATCACAAGTATCTGAATCTAAACAATTTGTTTCGCAAGAATATGAAGCTAAACCATGTGTTTCGCATGAATTTTAAGCTAAATCATGTGTTTCGCACAGATTTGAAGCTAACTCGTTTGTTTCGCCTGCATTTGAAGCTATATCAATTATATCGCAATTATTTGAAGCTAAATCATTTGTGTCGCATGGCTTTGAAGATAAGCCTTCTACTTTGCATTAATTTGAAGGTAAATCATGTGTTTCGCTTGGATTTGAAGGTAACTCGATTGTTTTGCCTGCATTTGAAGCCAAATCATGTTTATCACAATTATCTGAATCTAAACCATTTGTTTCGCAAGAATATGAAGCTAAACCATGTGTTTCGCATGAATTTGAAGCTAAATCATGTATTTCGCACAGATTTGAAGCTAACTCGTTTGTTTTGCCTGCATTTGAAGCTATATAAATTATATGGTAAGTATTTGAAGCTAAATCATTTGTGTCGCATGGCTTTGAGGATAAGCCTTCCACTTTGCATTAATTTGAAGGTAAATCATGTGTTTCGCTTTAATTTGAAGCTAAACCTTCTACTTCGCATTGATTTGTAACTAAATCATATGTTTCGCTTGGATTTGAAGCTAACTCGATGTTTCGCCTGCATTTGAAGCTAAATCATGTTTATCACAAGTACCTGAATCTAAACCATTTGTTTCGCAAGAATATGAAGCTAAACCATGTGTTTCGCATGAATTTGAAGCTAAGTAATGTGTTTCGCACAGATTTGAAGCTAACTCGTTTGTTTCGCCTGCATTTGAAGCTATATCAATTATATCGTAAGTATTTGAAGCTAAATCATTTGTGTCGCATGGCTTTGAAGATAAGCCTTCTACTTTGCATTAATTTGAAGGTAAATCATGTGTTTCGCTTGGATTTGAAGGTAACTCGTTTGTTTCGCCTGCATTTGAAGCTATATCATTTATATCGCAAGTATGTGAAACTAAATCATTTCTTTCGCATGGATATGAAGCTATGCCTACTACTTCGCATTGATTTGTAACTAAATCATGTGTTTCGCATGGATTTGAAACTATCTCGTTTGTTTCGCCTGCATTTGAAGCTAAATCATGTTTATCACAAGTATCTGAATCTAAACCATTTGTTTCGCAAGAATATGAAGCTAAACCATGTGTTTCGCTTGGATTTGGAGGTAACTCGTTTGTTTCGCCTGCATTTGAAGCTATATCAATTATATCGCAATTATTTGAAGCTAAATCATTTGTGTCGCATGGCTTTGAAGATAAGCCTTCTGCTTCGCATTGATTTGAAACTAAATCATCTGTTTTGCTTGGATTTGAAGCTAACTCGATGTTTCGCCTGCATTTGAAGCTAAATCATGTTTATCACAAGTACCTGAATCTAAACCATTTGTTTCGCAAGAATATGAAGCTAAACCATGTGTTTCGCATGAATTTGAAGCTAAGTAATGTGTTTCGCACAGATTTGAAGCTAACTCGTTTGTTTCGCCTGCATTTGAAGCTATATCAATTATATCGCAAGTATTTGAAGCTAAATCATTTGTGTCGCATGGCTTTGAAGATAAGCCTTCTACTTTGCATTAATTTGAAGGTAAATCATGTGTTTCGCTTGGATTTGAAGGTAACTCGTTTGTTTCGCCTGCATTTGAAGCTATATCATTTATATCGCAAGTATGTGAAACTAAATCATTTCTTTCGCATGGATATGAAGCTATGCCTACTACTTCGCATTGATTTGTAACTAAATCATGTGTTTCGCTTGGATTTGAAGCTAACTCGTTTGTTTCGCCTGCATTTGAAGCTATATCATTTATATCGCAAGTATGTGAAACTAAATCATTTGTTTCGCATAGATTTGAAGCTAAGCCTTCTGCTTCGCATTGATTTGAAACTAAATCATCTGTTTTGCTTGGATTTGAATCTAACTCGTTTGTTTCGCCTGCATTTGAAGCTATATCAATTATATGGCAAGTATTTGAAGCTAAATCATTTGTGTCGCATGGCTTTGAGGATAAGCCTTCCACTTTGCATTAATTTGAAGGTAAATCATGTGTTTCGCTTTTATTTGAAGCTAAACCTTCTACTTCGCATTGATTTGTAACTAAATCATATGTTTCGCTTGGATTTGAAGCTAACTCGATGTTTCGCCTGCATTTGAAGCTAAATCATGTTTATCACAAGTACCTGAATCTAAACCATTTGTTTCGCAAGAATATGAAGCTAAACCATGTGTTTCGCATGAATTTGAAGCTAAGTAATGTGTTTCGCACAGATTTGAAGCTAACTCGTTTGTTTCGCCTGCATTTGAAGCTATATCAATTATATCGCAAGTATTTGAAGCTAAATCATTTGTGTCGCATGGCTTTGAAGATAAGCCTTCTACTTTGCATTAATTTGAAGGTAAATCATGTGTTTCGCTTGGATTTGAAGGTAACTCGTTTGTTTCGCCTGCATTTGAAGCTATATCATTTATATCGCAAGTATGTGAAACTAAATCATTTCTTTCGCATGGATATGAAGCTATGCCTACTACTTCGCATTGATTTGTAACTAAATCATGTGTTTCGCTGGGATTTGAAGCTAACTCGTTTGTTTCGCCTGCATTTGATGCTATATCAATTATATTGCAAGTATTTGAAGCTAAATCATTTGTGTTGCATGGCTTTGAAGATAAGCCTTCCACTTTGCATTAATTTGAAGGTAAATCATGTGTTTCGCTTGGATTTGAAGCTAAGCCTTCTACTTCGCATTGATTTGGAACTAAATCATGTGTTTCGCTTGGATTTGTAGCTAAGTTGTTTGTTTCGCATGCATTTGAAGCTAAATCAATCATATAGCAAGTATTTGAAGCAGAATCATTTGTGTCGCATGGCTTTGAGGATAAGCCTTCTACTTCGCATTAATTTGAAGGTAAGTCATGTGTTTCGCTTGGATTTGAAGCTATGTCTACTACTTCGCATTGATTTGAAACTAAATCATGTGTTTCGCATGGATTGGAAGCTAAATCATGTGTTTCGCATGGATGTGAAACTAACTCGATGTTTCGCCTGCATTTGAAGCTAAATCATGTTTATCACGAGTACCTGAATCTAAACCATTTGTTTCGCAAGAATATGAAGCTAAACCATGTGTTTCGCATGAATTTGAAGCTAAGTCATGTGTTTCGCACAGATTTGAAGCTAACTCGTTTGTTTCGCCTGCATTTGATGCAATATCATTTATATCGCAAGTATTTAAAGCTAAATCATTTGTGTCGCATGGCTTTGAAGATAAGCCTACTACTACGCATTGATTTGACGCTAAATCATGTGTTTCGCACAGATTTGAAGCTAACTCGTTTGTTTCGCCTGCATTTTATGCTATATCAATTATATTGCAAGTATTTGAAGATAAATCATTTGTGTTGCATGGCTTTGAAGATAAGCCTTCCACTTTGCATTAATTTGAAGGTAAATCATGTGTTTCGCTTGGATTTGAAGCTAAGCCTTCTACTTCGCATTGATTTGGAACTAAATCATGTGTTTCGCTTGGATTTGTAGCTAAGTTGTTTGTTTCGCATGCATTTGAAGCTAAATCAATCATATAGCAAGTATTTGAAGCAGAATCATTTGGGTCGCATGGCTTTGAGGATAAGCCTTCTACTTCGCATTGATTTGGAACTAAATCATGTGTTTCGCTTGGATTTGAAGCTAACTCGTTTGTTTCGCATGCATTTGAAGCTATATGAATTGTTTCGCAAGTATTTGAAGCTAAATCATGTGTTTCGCACAGATTTGAAGCTAACTCGTTTGTTTCGCCTGCATTTGAATCTATATCATTTATATCGCAAGTCTGTGAAGCTAAATCATTTGTTTCGCATGGAGTTGAAGCTAAGGCTTCTACTTCGCATTGATTTGACACTAAATCATGTGTTTCGCTTGGATTTGAAGCTAACTCGTTTGTTTCGCCTGCATTTGAGGCTATATCATTTATATCGCAAGTATGTGAAGCTAAATCATTTGTTTCGCATGGATATGAAGCTATATCTACTACTTCGCATTGATTTGAAACAACATCCTGTGTTTCGCATGGATTTGAAGCTAAATCATGTGTTTCGCATGGATGTGAAGCTAACTCTGTTTCGCCTGCATTTGAAGCTAAATTATGTTTATCACAAGTATCTGAATCTAAACAATTTGTTTCGCAAGAATATGAAGCTAAACCATGTGTTTCGCATGAATTTTAAGCTAAATCATGTGTTTCGCACAGATTTGAAGCTAACTCGTTTGTTTCGCCTGCATTTGAAGCTATATCAATTATATCGCAATTATTTGAAGCTAAATCATTTGTGTCGCATGGCTTTGAAGATAAGCCTTCTACTTTGCATTAATTTGAAGGTAAATCATGTGTTTCGCTTGGATTTGAAGGTAACTCGATTGTTTTGCCTGCATTTGAAGCCAAATCATGTTTATCACAATTATCTGAATCTAAACCATTTGTTTCGCAAGAATATGAAGCTAAACCATGTGTTTCGCATGAATTTGAAGCTAAATCATGTATTTCGCACAGATTTGAAGCTAACTCGTTTGTTTTGCCTGCATTTGAAGCTATATAAATTATATGGTAAGTATTTGAAGCTAAATCATTTGTGTCGCATGGCTTTGAGGATAAGCCTTCCACTTTGCATTAATTTGAAGGTAAATCATGTGTTTCGCTTTAATTTGAAGCTAAACCTTCTACTTCGCATTGATTTGTAACTAAATCATATGTTTCGCTTGGATTTGAAGCTAACTCGATGTTTCGCCTGCATTTGAAGCTAAATCATGTTTATCACAAGTACCTGAATCTAAACCATTTGTTTCGCAAGAATATGAAGCTAAACCATGTGTTTCGCATGAATTTGAAGCTAAGTAATGTGTTTCGCACAGATTTGAAGCTAACTCGTTTGTTTCGCCTGCATTTGAAGCTATATCAATTATATCGTAAGTATTTGAAGCTAAATCATTTGTGTCGCATGGCTTTGAAGATAAGCCTTCTACTTTGCATTAATTTGAAGGTAAATCATGTGTTTCGCTTGGATTTGAAGGTAACTCGTTTGTTTCGCCTGCATTTGAAGCTATATCATTTATATCGCAAGTATGTGAAACTAAATCATTTCTTTCGCATGGATATGAAGCTATGCCTACTACTTCGCATTGATTTGTAACTAAATCATGTGTTTCGCATGGATTTGAAACTATCTCGTTTGTTTCGCCTGCATTTGAAGCTAAATCATGTTTATCACAAGTATCTGAATCTAAACCATTTGTTTCGCAAGAATATGAAGCTAAACCATGTGTTTCGCTTGGATTTGGAGGTAACTCGTTTGTTTCGCCTGCATTTGAAGCTATATCAATTATATCGCAATTATTTGAAGCTAAATCATTTGTGTCGCATGGCTTTGAAGATAAGCCTTCTGCTTCGCATTGATTTGAAACTAAATCATCTGTTTTGCTTGGATTTGAATCTAACTCGTTTGTTTCGCCTGCATTTGAAGCTTTATCAATTATATCGCAATTATCTGAAGCTAAATCATTTGTTTCTCATGTATGTGAAGCTAAGCCTTCTACTTCGCATTGATTTGAAACTAAACCATGTGTTTCGCTGGGATTTGAAGCTAACTCGTTTGTTTCGCCTGCATTTGATGCTATATCAATTATATTGCAAGTATTTGAAGCTAAATCATTTGTGTTGCATGGCTTTGAAGATAAGCCTTCCACTTTGCATTAATTTGAAGGTAAATCATGTGTTTCGCTTGGATTTGAAGCTAAGCCTTCTACTTCGCATTGATTTGGAACTAAATCATGTGTTTCGCTTGGATTTGTAGCTAAGTTGTTTGTTTCGCATGCATTTGAAGCTAAATCAATCATATAGCAAGTATTTGAAGCAGAATCATTTGTGTCGCATGGCTTTGAGGATAAGCCTTCTACTTCGCATTAATTTGAAGGTAAGTCATGTGTTTCGCTTGGATTTGAAGCTATGTCTACTACTTCGAATTGATTTGAAACTAAATCATGTTTTTCGCATGGATTTGAAGCTAAATCATGTGTTTCGCATGGATGTGAAACTAACTCGATGTTTCGCCTGCATTTGAAGCTAAATCATGTTTATCACAAGTACCTGAATCTAAACCATTTGTTTCGCAAGAATATGAAGCTAAACCATGTGTTTCGCATGAATTTGAAGCTAAGTAATGTGTTTCGCACAGATTTGAAGCTAACTCGTTTGTTTCGCCTGCATTTGAAGCTATATCAATTATATCGTAAGTATTTGAAGCTAAATCATTTGTGTCGCATGGCTTTGAAGATAAGCCTTCTACTTTGCATTAATTTGAAGGTAAATCATGTGTTTCGCTTGGATTTGAAGGTAACTCGTTTGTTTCGCCTGCATTTGAAGCTATATCATTTATATCGCAAGTATGTGAAACTAAATCATTTCTTTCGCATGGATATGAAGCTATGCCTACTACTTCGCATTGATTTGTAACTAAATCATGTGTTTCGCATGGATTTGAAACTATCTCGTTTGTTTCGCCTGCATTTGAAGCTAAATCATGTTTATCACAAGTATCTGAATCTAAACCATTTGTTTCGCAAGAATATGAAGCTAAACCATGTGTTTCGCATGAATTTGAAGCTAAGTAATGTGTTTCGCACAGATTTGAAGCTAACTCGTTTGTTTCGCCTGCATTTGAAGCTATATCAATTATATCGTAAGTATTTGAAGCTAAATCATTTGTGTCGCATGGCTTTGAAGATAAGCCTTCTACTTTGCATTAATTTGAAGGTAAATCATGTGTTTCGCTTGGATTTGAAGGTAACTCGTTTGTTTCGCCTGCATTTGAAGCTATATCATTTATATCGCAAGTATGTGAAACTAAATCATTTCTTTCGCATGGATATGAAGCTATGCCTACTACTTCGCATTGATTTGTAACTAAATCATGTGTTTCGCATGGATTTGAAACTATCTCGTTTGTTTCGCCTGCATTTGAAGCTAAATCATGTTTATCACAAGTATCTGAATCTAAACCATTTGTTTCGCAAGAATATGAAGCTAAACCATGTGTTTCGCTTGGATTTGGAGGTAACTCGTTTGTTTCGCCTGCATTTGAAGCTATATCAATTATATCGCAATTATTTGAAGCTAAATCATTTGTGTCGCATGGCTTTGAAGATAAGCCTTCTGCTTCGCATTGATTTGAAACTAAATCATCTGTTTTGCTTGGATTTGAATCTAACTCGTTTGTTTCGCCTGCATTTGAAGCTTTATCAATTATATCGCAATTATCTGAAGCTAAATCATTTGTTTCTCATGTATGTGAAGCTAAGCCTTCTACTTCGCATTGATTTGAAACTAAACCATGTGTTTCGCTGGGATTTGAAGCTAACTCGTTTGTTTCGCCTGCATTTGATGCTATATCAATTATATTGCAAGTATTTGAAGCTAAATCATTTGTGTTGCATGGCTTTGAAGATAAGCCTTCCACTTTGCATTAATTTGAAGGTAAATCATGTGTTTCGCTTGGATTTGAAGCTAAGCCTTCTACTTCGCATTGATTTGGAACTAAATCATGTGTTTCGCTTGGATTTGTAGCTAAGTTGTTTGTTTCGCATGCATTTGAAGCTAAATCAATCATATAGCAAGTATTTGAAGCAGAATCATTTGTGTCGCATGGCTTTGAGGATAAGCCTTCTACTTCGCATTAATTTGAAGGTAAGTCATGTGTTTCGCTTGGATTTGAAGCTATGTCTACTACTTCGAATTGATTTGAAACTAAATCATGTTTTTCGCATGGATTTGAAGCTAAATCATGTGTTTCGCATGGATGTGAAACTAACTCGATGTTTCGCCTGCATTTGAAGCTAAATCATGTTTATCACAAGTACCTGAATCTAAACCATTTGTTTCGCAAGAATATGAAGCTAAACCATGTGTTTCGCATGAATTTGAAGCTAAGTAATGTGTTTCGCACAGATTTGAAGCTAACTCGTTTGTTTCGCCTGCATTTGAAGCTATATCAATTATATCGTAAGTATTTGAAGCTAAATCATTTGTGTCGCATGGCTTTGAAGATAAGCCTTCTACTTTGCATTAATTTGAAGGTAAATCATGTGTTTCGCTTGGATTTGAAGGTAACTCGTTTGTTTCGCCTGCATTTGAAGCTATATCATTTATATCGCAAGTATGTGAAACTAAATCATTTGTTTCGCATGGAGTTGAAGCTAAGGCTTCTACTTCGCATTGATTTGACACTAAATCATGTGTTTCGCATGGATTTGAAGCTAACTCGTTTGTTTCGCCTGCATTTGATGCTGTATCAATTATATCGCAAGTATTTGAAGCTAAATCATTTGTGTCGCATGGCTTTGAAGCTAACTCGTTTGTTTCGCCTGCATTGAAGCTATATCACTTCTATCGCAAGTATTTGAAGCTAAATCATTTGTGTCGCATGGATATGAAGCTATGTCTACTACTTCGCATTGATATGAAACTAAATCATGTGTTTCGCATGGATTTGAAGCTAAATCATGTGTTTCGCATGGATGTGAAACTAACTCGATGTTTCGCCTGCATTTGAAGCTAAATCATGTTTATCACAAGTACCTGAATCTAAACCATTTGTTTCGCAAGAATATGAAGCTAAACCGTGTGTTTCGCATGAATTTGAAGCTAAGTCATGTGTTTCGCACAGATTTGAAGCTAACTCGTTTGTTTCGCCTGCATTTGAAGCTATATCAATTATATCGCAAGTATTTGAAGCTAAATCATTTGTGTCGCATGGCTTTGAAGATAAGCCTTCTACTTTGCATTAATTTGAAGGTAAATCATGTGTTTCGCTTGGATTTGAAGGTAACTCGTTTGTTTCGCCTGCATTTGATGCTATATCAATTATATCGCAAGTATTTGAATCTGAATCATTTGTGTCGCATGGCTTTGAGGATAAGCCTTCTACTTCACATTAATTTGAAGGTAAATCATGTGTTTCGCTTGGATTTGAAGCTAACTCGTTTGTTTCGCCTGCATTTGAAGCTATATCATTTATATCGCAAGTATGTGAAACTAAATCATTTCTTTCGCATGGATATGAAGCTATGCCTACTACTTCGCATTGATTTGTAACTAAATCATGTGTTTCGCATGGATTTGAAGGTAAATCTTGTGTTTCGCATGGATTTGAAACTATCTCGTTTGTTTCGCCTGCATTTGAAGCTAAATCATGTTTATCACAAGTATCTGTATCTAAACCATTTGTTTCGCAAGAATATGAAGCTAAACCATGTGTTTCGCTTGGATTTGAAGGTAACTCGTTTGTTTCGCCTACATTTGAAGCTATATCAATTATATCGCAAGTATTTGAAGCTAAATCATTTGTTTCGCAAGAATATGAAGCTAAACCATGTGTTTCGCTTGGATTTGAAGGTAACTCGTTTGTTTCGCCTGCATTTGAAGCTATATCAATTATATCGCAATTATTTGAAGCTAAATCATTTGTGTCGCATGGCTTTGAACATAAGCCTTCTACTTTGCATTAATTTGAAGGTAAATCATGTGTTTCGCTTGGATTTGAAGGTAACTCGATTGTTTTGCCTGCATTTGAAGCCAAATCATGTTTATCACAATTATCTGAATCTAAACCATTTGTTTCGCAAGAATATGAAGCTAAACCATGTGTTTCGCATGAATTTGAAGCTAAATCATGTATTTCGCACAGATTTGAAGCTAACTCGTTTGTTTTGCCTGCATTTGAAGCTATATCAATTATATGGCAAGTATTTGAAGCTAAATCATTTGTGTCGCATGGCTTTGAGGATAAGCCTTCCACTTTGCATTAATTTGAAGGTAAATCATGTGTTTCGCTTTTATTTGAAGCTAAACCTTCTACTTCGCATTGATTTGTAACTAAATCATATGTTTCGCTTGGATTTGAAGCTAACTCGATGTTTCGCCTGCATTTGAAGCTAAATCATGTTTATCACAAGTACCTGAATCTAAACCATTTGTTTCGCAAGAATATGAAGCTAAACCATGTGTTTCGCATGAATTTGAAGCTAAGTAATGTGTTTCGCACAGATTTGAAGCTAACTCGTTTGTTTCGCCTGCATTTGAAGCTATATCAATTATATCGCAAGTATTTGAAGCTAAATCATTTGTGTCGCATGGCTTTGAAGATAAGCCTTCTACTTAGCATTGATTTGAAACTAAACCATGTGTTTCGCTGGGATTTGAAGCTAACTCGTTTGTTTCGCCTGCATTTGATGCTATATCAATTATATTGCAAGTATTTGAAGCTAAATCATTTGTGTTGCATGGCTTTGAAGATAAGCCTTCCACTTTGCATTAATTTGAAGGTAAATCATGTGTTTCGCTTGGATTTGAAGCTAAGCCTTCTACTTCGCATTGATTTGGAACTAAATCATGTGTTTCGCTTGGATTTGTAGCTAAGTTGTTTGTTTCGCATGCATTTGAAGCTAATTCAATCATATAGCAAGTATTTGAAGCAGAATCATTTGTGTCGCATGGCTTTGAGGATAAGCCTTCTACTTCGCATTAATTTGAAGGTAAGTCATGTGTTTCGCTTGGATTTGAAGCTATGTCTACTACTTCGAATTGATTTGAAACTAAATCATGTGTTTCGCATGGATTTGAAGCTAAATCATGTGTTTCGCATGGATGTGAAACTAACTCGATGTTTCGCCTGCATTTGAAGCTAAATCATGTTTATCACAAGTACCTGAATCTAAACCATTTGTTTCGCAAGAATATGAAGCTAAACCATGTGTTTCGCATGAATTTGAAGCTAAGTAATGTGTTTCGCACAGATTTGAAGCTAACTCGTTTGTTTCGCCTGCATTTGAAGCTATATCAATTATATCGCAAGTATTTGAAGCTAAATCATTTGTGTCGCATGGCTTTGAAGATAAGCCTTCTACTTTGCATTAATTTGAAGGTAAATCATGTGTTTCGCTTGGATTTGAAGGTAACTCGTTTGTTTCGCCTGCATTTGAAGCTATATCATTTATATCGCAAGTATGTGAAACTAAATCATTTCATTCGCATGGATATGAAACTATGCCTACTACTTCGCATTGATTTGTAACTAAATCATGTGTTTCGCATGGATTTGAAGGTAAATCATGTGTTTCGCATGGATTTGAAACTATCTCGTTTGTTTCGCCTGCATTTGAAGCTAAATAATGTTTATCACAAGTATCTGAATCTAAACCATTTGTTTCGCAAGAATATGAAGCTAAACCATGTGTTTCGCTTGGATTTGGAGGTAACTCGTTTGTTTCGCCTGCATTTGAAGCTATATCATTTATATCGCAAGTATGTGAAGCTAAATCATTTGTTTCGCATGGATTTTAAGCTAAGCCTTCTGCATCGCATGAATTTGAAGCTAAATCATGTATTTCGCACAGATTTGAAGCTAACTCGTTCGTTCCGCCCTTATTTGAAGCTATATCATTTATATCGCAAGTCTGTGAAGCTAAATCAATTGTTTCGCATGGAGTTGAAGCTAAGGCTTCTACTTCGCATTGATTTGACACTAAATCATGTGTTTCGCATGGATTTGAAGCTAACTCGTTTGTTTCGCCTGCATTTGATGCTGTATCAATTATATCGCAAGTATTTGAAGCTAAATCATTTGTGTCGCATGGCTTTGAAGCTAACTCGTTTGTTTCGCCTGCATTGAAGCTATATCACTTCTATCGCAAGTATTTGAAGCTAAATCATTTGTGTCGCATGGATATGAAGCTATGTCTACTACTTCGCATTGATATGAAACTAAATCATGTGTTTCGCATGGATTTGAAGGTAAATCATGTGTTTCGCATGGATGTGAACTAACTCGATGTTTCGCCTGCATTTGAAGCTAAATCATGTTTATCACAAGTACCTGAATCTAAACCATTTGTTTCGCAAGAATATGAAGCTAAACCGTGTGTTTCGCATGAATTTGAAGCTAAGTCATGTGTTTCGCACAGATTTGAAGCTAACTCGTTTGTTTCGCCTGCATTTGAAGCTATATCAATTATATCGCAAGTATTTGAAGCTAAATCATTTGTGTCGCATGGCTTTGAAGATAAGCCATCTACTTTGCATTAATTTGAAGGTAAATCATGTGTTTCGCTTGGATTTGAAGGTAACTCGTTTGTTTCGCCTGCATTTGATGCTATATCAATTATATCGCAAGTATTTGAATCTGAATCATTTGTGTCGCATGGCTTTGAGGATAAGCCTTCTACTTTGCATTAATTTGAAGGTAAATCATGTGTTTCGCTTGGATTTGAAGGTAACTCGTTTGTTTCGCCTGCATTTGAAGCTATATCATTTATATCGCAAGTATGTGAAACTAAATCATTTCTTTCGCATGGATATGAAGCTATGCCTACTACTTCGCATTGATTTGTAACTAAATCATGTGTTTCGCATGGATTTGAAGGTAAATCATGTGTTTCGCATGGATTTGAAACTATCTCGTTTGTTTCGCCTGCATTTGAAGCTAAATCGTGTTTATCACAAGTATCTGTATCTAAACCATTTGTTTCGCAAGAATATGAAGCTAAACCATGTGTTTCGCTTGGATTTGAAGGTAACTCGTTTGTTTCGCCTACATTTGAAGCTATATCAATTATATCGCAAGTATTTGAAGCTAAATCATTTGTTTCGCAAGAATATGAAGCTAAACCATGTGTTTCGCTTGGATTTGAAGGTAACTCGTTTGTTTCGTCTGCATTTGAAGCTATATCAATTATATCGCAATTATTTGAAGCTAAATCATTTGTGTCGCATGGCTTTGAACATAAGCCTTCTACTTTGCATTAATTTGAAGGTAAATCATGTGTTTCGCTTGGATTTGAAGGTAACTCGATTGTTTTGCCTGCATTTGAAGCCAAATCATGTTTATCACAATTATCTGAATCTAAACCATTTGTTTCGCAAGAATATGAAGCTAAACCATGTGTTTCGCATGAATTTGAAGCTAAATCATGTATTTCGCACAGATTTGAAGCTACCTCGTTTGTTTTGCCTGCATTTGAAGCTATATCAATTATATGGCAAGTATTTGAAGCTAAATCATTTGTGTCGCATGGCTTTGAGGATAAGCCTTCCACTTTGCATTAATTTGAAGGTAAATCATGTGTTTCGCTTTTATTTGAAGCTAAACCTTCTACTTCGCATTGATTTGTAACTAAATCATGTGTTTCGCTTGGATTTGAAGCTAACTCGTTTGTTTCGCCTGCATTTGAAGCTATATCATTTATATCGCAAGTATGTGAAACTAAATCATTTGTTTCGCATAGATTTGAAGCTAAGCCTTCTGCTTCGCATTGATTTGAAACTAAATCATCTGTTTTGCTTGGATTTGAATCTAACTCGTTTGTTTCGCCTGCATTTGAAGCTTTATCAATTATATCGCAATTATCTGAAGCTAAATCATTTGTTTCTCATGTATGTGAAGCTAAGCCTTCTACTTCGCATTGATTTGAAACTAAACCATGTGTTTCGCTGGGATTTGAAGCTAACTCGTTTGTTTCGCCTGCATTTGATGCTATATCAATTATATTGCAAGTATTTGAAGCTAAATCATTTGTGTTGCATGGCTTTGAAGATAAGCCTTCCACTTTGCATTAATTTGAAGGTAAATCATGTGTTTCGCTTGGATTTGAAGCTAAGCCTTCTACTTCGCATTGATTTGGAACTAAATCATGTGTTTCGCTTGGATTTGTAGCTAAGTTGTTTGTTTCGCATGCATTTGAAGCTAATTCAATCATATAGCAAGTATTTGAAGCAGAATCATTTGTGTCGCATGGCTTTGAGGATAAGCCTTCTACTTCGCATTAATTTGAAGGTAAGTCATGTGTTTCGCTTGGATTTGAAGCTATGTCTACTACTTCGAATTGATTTGAAACTAAATCATGTGTTTCGCATGGATTTGAAGCTAAATCATGTGTTTCGCATGGATGTGAAACTAACTCGATGTTTCGCCTGCATTTGAAGCTAAATCATGTTTATCACAAGTACCTGAATCTAAACCATTTGTTTCGCAAGAATATGAAGCTAAACCATGTGTTTCGCATGAATTTGAAGCTAAATCATGTATTTCGCACAGATTTGAAGCTAACTCGTTTGTTTTGCCTGCATTTGAAGCTATATCAATTATATGGCAAGTATTTGAAGCTAAATCATTTGTGTCGCATGGCTTTGAGGATAAGCCTTCCACTTTGCATTAATTTGAAGGTAAATCATGTGTTTCGCTTTTATTTGAAGCTAAACCTTCTACTTCGCATTGATTTGTAACTAAATCATATGTTTCGCTTGGATTTGAAGCTAACTCGATGTTTCGCCTGCATTTGAAGCTAAATCATGTTTATCACAAGTACCTGAATCTAAACCATTTGTTTCGCAAGAATATGAAGCTAAACCATGTGTTTCGCATGAATTTGAAGCTAAGTAATGTGTTTCGCACAGATTTGAAGCTAACTCGTTTGTTTCGCCTGCATTTGAAGCTATATCAATTATATCGCAAGTATTTGAAGCTAAATCATTTGTGTCGCATGGCTTTGAAGATAAGCCTTCTACTTAGCATTGATTTGAAACTAAACCATGTGTTTCGCTGGGATTTGAAGCTAACTCGTTTGTTTCGCCTGCATTTGATGCTATATCAATTATATTGCAAGTATTTGAAGCTAAATCATTTGTGTTGCATGGCTTTGAAGATAAGCCTTCCACTTTGCATTAATTTGAAGGTAAATCATGTGTTTCGCTTGGATTTGAAGCTAAGCCTTCTACTTCGCATTGATTTGGAACTAAATCATGTGTTTCGCTTGGATTTGTAGCTAAGTTGTTTGTTTCGCATGCATTTGAAGCTAATTCAATCATATAGCAAGTATTTGAAGCAGAATCATTTGTGTCGCATGGCTTTGAGGATAAGCCTTCTACTTCGCATTAATTTGAAGGTAAGTCATGTGTTTCGCTTGGATTTGAAGCTATGTCTACTACTTCGAATTGATTTGAAACTAAATCATGTGTTTCGCATGGATTTGAAGCTAAATCATGTGTTTCGCATGGATGTGAAACTAACTCGATGTTTCGCCTGCATTTGAAGCTAAATCATGTTTATCACAAGTACCTGAATCTAAACCATTTGTTTCGCAAGAATATGAAGCTAAACCATGTGTTTCGCATGAATTTGAAGCTAAGTAATGTGTTTCGCACAGATTTGAAGCTAACTCGTTTGTTTCGCCTGCATTTGAAGCTATATCAATTATATCGCAAGTATTTGAAGCTAAATCATTTGTGTCGCATGGCTTTGAAGATAAGCCTTCTACTTTGCATTAATTTGAAGGTAAATCATGTGTTTCGCTTGGATTTGAAGGTAACTCGTTTGTTTCGCCTGCATTTGAAGCTATATCATTTATATCGCAAGTATGTGAAACTAAATCATTTCATTCGCATGGATATGAAACTATGCCTACTACTTCGCATTGATTTGTAACTAAATCATGTGTTTCGCATGGATTTGAAGGTAAATCATGTGTTTCGCATGGATTTGAAACTATCTCGTTTGTTTCGCCTGCATTTGAAGCTAAATAATGTTTATCACAAGTATCTGAATCTAAACCATTTGTTTCGCAAGAATATGAAGCTAAACCATGTGTTTCGCTTGGATTTGGAGGTAACTCGTTTGTTTCGCCTGCATTTGAAGCTATATCATTTATATCGCAAGTATGTGAAGCTAAATCATTTGTTTCGCATGGATTTTAAGCTAAGCCTTCTGCATCGCATGAATTTGAAGCTAAATCATGTATTTCGCACAGATTTGAAGCTAACTCGTTCGTTCCGCCCTTATTTGAAGCTATATCATTTATATCGCAAGTCTGTGAAGCTAAATCAATTGTTTCGCATGGAGTTGAAGCTAAGGCTTCTACTTCGCATTGATTTGACACTAAATCATGTGTTTCGCATGGATTTGAAGCAAACTCGTTTGTTTCGCCTGCATTTGATGCTGTATCAATTATATCGCAAGTATTTGAAGCTAAATCATTTGTGTCGCATGGCTTTGAAGCTAACTCGTTTGTTTCGCCTGCATTGAAGCTATATCACTTCTATCGCAAGTATTTGAAGCTAAATCATTTGTGTCGCATGGATATGAAGCTATGTCTACTACTTCGCATTGATATGAAACTAAATCATGTGTTTCGCATGGATTTGAAGGTAAATCATGTGTTTCGCATGGATGTGAACTAACTCGATGTTTCGCCTGCATTTGAAGCTAAATCATGTTTATCACAAGTACCTGAATCTAAACCATTTGTTTCGCAAGAATATGAAGCTAAACCGTGTGTTTCGCATGAATTTGAAGCTAAGTCATGTGTTTCGCACAGATTTGAAGCTAACTCGTTTGTTTCGCCTGCATTTGAAGCTATATCAATTATATCGCAAGTATTTGAAGCTAAATCATTTGTGTCGCATGGCTTTGAAGATAAGCCATCTACTTTGCATTAATTTGAAGGTAAATCATGTGTTTCGCTTGGATTTGAAGGTAACTCGTTTGTTTCGCCTGCATTTGATGCTATATCAATTATATCGCAAGTATTTGAATCTGAATCATTTGTGTCGCATGGCTTTGAGGATAAGCCTTCTACTTTGCATTAATTTGAAGGTAAATCATGTGTTTCGCTTGGATTTGAAGGTAACTCGTTTGTTTCGCCTGCATTTGAAGCTATATCATTTATATCGCAAGTATGTGAAACTAAATCATTTCTTTCGCATGGATATGAAGCTATGCCTACTACTTCGCATTGATTTGTAACTAAATCATGTGTTTCGCATGGATTTGAAGGTAAATCATGTGTTTCGCATGGATTTGAAACTATCTCGTTTGTTTCGCCTGCATTTGAAGCTAAATCGTGTTTATCACAAGTATCTGTATCTAAACCATTTGTTTCGCAAGAATATGAAGCTAAACCATGTGTTTCGCTTGGATTTGAAGGTAACTCGTTTGTTTCGCCTACATTTGAAGCTATATCAATTATATCGCAAGTATTTGAAGCTAAATCATTTGTTTCGCAAGAATATGAAGCTAAACCATGTGTTTCGCTTGGATTTGAAGGTAACTCGTTTGTTTCGTCTGCATTTGAAGCTATATCAATTATATCGCAATTATTTGAAGCTAAATCATTTGTGTCGCATGGCTTTGAACATAAGCCTTCTACTTTGCATTAATTTGAAGGTAAATCATGTGTTTCGCTTGGATTTGAAGGTAACTCGATTGTTTTGCCTGCATTTGAAGCCAAATCATGTTTATCACAATTATCTGAATCTAAACCATTTGTTTCGCAAGAATATGAAGCTAAACCATGTGTTTCGCATGAATTTGAAGCTAAATCATGTATTTCGCACAGATTTGAAGCTACCTCGTTTGTTTTGCCTGCATTTGAAGCTATATCAATTATATGGCAAGTATTTGAAGCTAAATCATTTGTGTCGCATGGCTTTGAGGATAAGCCTTCCACTTTGCATTAATTTGAAGGTAAATCATGTGTTTCGCTTGGATTTGAAGCTAAGCCTTCTACTTCGCATTGATTTGGAACTAAATCATGTGTTTCGCTTGGATTTGTAGCTAAGTTGTTTGTTTCGCATGCATTTGAAGCTAATTCAATCATATAGCAAGTATTTGAAGCAGAATCATTTGTGTCGCATGGCTTTGAGGATAAGCCTTCTACTTCGCATTAATTTGAAGGAAAGTCATGTGTTTCGCTTGGATTTGAAGCTATGTCTACTACTTCGAATTGATTTGAAACTAAATCATGTGTTTCGCATGGATTTGAAGCTAAATCATGTGTTTCGCATGGATGTGAAACTAACTCGATGTTTCGCCTGCATTTGAAGCTAAATCATGTTTATCACAAGTACCTGAATCTAAACCATTTGTTTCGCAAGAATATGAAGCTAAACCATGTGTTTCGCATGAATTTGAAGCTAAGTAATGTGTTTCGCACAGATTTGAAGCTAACTCGTTTGTTTCGCCTGCATTTGAAGCTATATCAATTATATCGCAAGTATTTGAAGCTAAATCATTTGTGTCGCATGGCTTTGAAGATAAGCCTTCTACTTTGCATTAATTTGAAGGTAAATCATGTGTTTCGCTTGGATTTGAAGGTAACTCGTTTGTTTCGCCTGCATTTGAAGCTATATCATTTATATCGCAAGTATGTGAAACTAAATCATTTCATTCGCATGGATATGAAACTATGCCTACTACTTCGCATTGATTTGTAACTAAATCATGTGTTTCGCATGGATTTGAAGGTAAATCATGTGTTTCGCATGCATTTGAAACTATCTCGTTTGTTTCGCCTGCATTTGAAGCTAAATCATGTTTATCACAAGTATCTGAATCTAAACCATTTGTTTCGCAAGAATATGAAGCTAAACCATGTGTTTTGCTTGGATTTGGAGGTAACTCGTTTGTTTCGCCTGCATTTGAAGCTATATCATTTATATCGCAAGTATGTGAAGCTAAATCATTTGTTTCGCATGGATTTTAAGCTAAGCCTTCTGCATCGCATGAATTTGAAGCTAAATCATGTATTTCGCACAGATTTGAAGCTAACTCGTTTGTTCCGCCCTTATTTGAAGCTATATCATTTATATCGCAAGTCTGTGAAGCTAAATCAATTGTTTCGCATGGAGTTGAAGCTAAGGCTTCTACTTCGCATTGATTTGACACTAAATCATGTGTTTCGCATGGATTTGAAGCTAACTCGTTTGTTTCGCCTGCATTTGATGCTGTATCAATTATATCGCAAGTATTTGAAGCTAAATCATTTGTGTCGCATGGCTTTGAAGCTAACTCGTTTGTTTCGCCTGCATTGAAGCTATATCACTTCTATCGCAAGTATTTGAAGCTAAATCATTTGTGTCGCATGGATATGAATCTATGTCTACTACTTCGCATTGATATGAAACTAAATCATGTGTTTCGCATGGATTTGAAGGTAAATCATGTGTTTCGCATGGATGTGAACTAACTCGATGTTTCGCCTGCATTTGAAGCTAAATCATGTTTATCACAAGTACCTGAATCTAAACCATTTGTTTCGCAAGAATATGAAGCTAAACCGTGTGTTTCGCATGAATTTGAAGCTAAGTCATGTGTTTCGCACAGATTTGAAGCTAACTCGTTTGTTTCGCCTGCATTTGAAGCTATATCAATTATATCGCAAGTATTTGAAGCTAAATCATTTGTGTCGCATGGCTTTGAAGATAAGCCATCTACTTTGCATTAATTTGAAGGTAAATCATGTGTTTCGCTTGGATTTGAAGGTAACTCGTTTGTTTCGCCTGCATTTGATGCTATATCAATTATATCGCAAGTATTTGAATCTGAATCATTTGTATCGCATGGCTTTGAGGATAAGCCTTCTACTTTGCATTAATTTGAAGGTAAATCATGTGTTTCGCTTGGATTTGAAGGTAACTCGTTTGTTTCGCCTGCATTTGAAGCTATATCATTTATACCGCAAGTATGTGAAACTAAATCATTTCTTTAGCATGGATATGAAGCTATGCCTACTACTTCGCATTGATTTGTAACTAAATCATGTGTTTCGCATGGATTTGAAGGTAAATCATGTGTTTCGCATGGATTTGAAACTATCTCGTTTGTTTCGCCTGCATTTGAAGCTAAATCATGTTTATCACAAGTATCTGAATCTAAACCATTTGTTTCGCAAGAATATGAAGCTAAACCATGTGTTTCGCTTGGATTTGAAGGTAACTCGTTTGATTCGCCTGCATTTGAAGCTATATCAATTATATCGCAAGTATTTGAAGCTAAATCATTTGTGTCTCATGGCTTTGAAGAAAGCCTTCTACTATGCATTAATTTGAAGGTAAATCATGCGTTTCGCTTGGATTTGAATGTAACTCGTTTGTTTCGCCTGCATTTAAAGCTAAATCATGTTTATCACAATTATCTGAATCTAAACCATTTGTTTCGCAAGAATATGAAGCTAAACCATGTGTTTCGCATGAATTTGAAGCTAAATCATGTATTTCGCACAGATTTGAAGCTAACTCGTTTGTTTCGCCTGCATTGAAACTGTATCACTTATATCACTTATCTATCGCAAGTATTTGATGGTTTCGCTTGGATTTGAAGGTAACTCGTTTGTTTCGCCCTTATTTGAAGCTATATCCTTTATATCGCAAGTCTGTGAAGCTAAATCATTTGTTTCGCATGGAGTTGAAGCTAAGGCTTCTACTTCGCATTGATTTGACACTAAATCATGTGTTTCGCTTAGATTTGAAGCTAACTCGTTTGTTTCGCCTGCATTTGATGCTGTATCAATTATATCGCAAGTATTTGAAGTTAAATCATTTGTGTCGCATGGATTTGAAACTAACTCGTTTGTTTCGCCTGCATTGAAGCTATATCACTTCTATCGCAAGTATTTGAAGCTAAATCATTTGTGTCGCATGGATTTGAAGCTAAGCCTTCTACTTCGCATTGATTTGAAACTAAATCATCTGTTTCACTTGGATTTGAAGCTAACTCGTTTGTTTCGCCTGCATTTGAGGCTATATCATTTATATCGCTAGTATGTGAAGCTAAATCATTTGTTTCGCATGGATATGAAGCTATGTCTACTACTTCGCATTGATTTGAAACTAAATCATGTGTTTCGCAAGTATTTGAAGCTAAATCATTTGTGTCGCATGGCTTTGAAGCTAACTCTTTTGTTTCGCCTGCATTCAAGCTATATCACTTCTATCGCAAGTATTTGAAGCTAAATCATTTGTGTCGCATGGATTTGAAGCTAAGCCTTCTACTTCGCATTGATTTGAAGCTAAATCATGTGTTTCGCACAGATTTGAAGCTAACTCGTTTGTTTCGCCTGCATTTGATGCTGTATCAATTATATCGCAAGTATTTGAAGCTATATCATTTGTGTCGCATGGCTTTGAAGCTAACTCGTTTGTTTCGCCTGCATTGAAGCTATATCACTTCTATCGCAAGTATTTGAAGCTAAATCATTTGTGTCGCACGGATTTGAAGCTAAGCCTTCTACTTCGCATTGATTTGAATCTAAATCATCTATTTTGCTTGTATTTGAATCTAACTCGCTTGTTTCGCCTGCCTTTGAAGCTTTATCAATTATATCGCATTTATCTGAAGCTAAATCATTTGTTTCTCATGTTTGTGAAGCTAAGCCTTCTACTTCGCATTGATTTGAAACTAAACCATGTGTTTCGCTGGGATTTGAAGCTAACTCGTCTGTTTCGCCTGCATTTGAAGCTATATCATTTATATCGCAAGTATAGGAAGCTAAATCATTTGTGTTGAATGGCTTTGAAGCTAACTCGTTTGTTTCGTCTGCATTGAAGCTATATCACTTCTATCGCAAGTATTTGAAGCTAAATCATTTGTATCGCATGGATTTGAAGCTAAGCCTTCTACTTCGCATTGATTTGAAGCAAAATCATGTGTTTCGCACAGATTTGAAGCTAACTTGTTTGTTTTGCCTGCATTTGAAGCTATATCAATTATATCGCAAGTATTTGAAGCTAAATCATTTGTGTCGCATGGCTTTGAAGATGAGCCTCCTGCTATGCATTAATTTGAAGGTAAATCATGTGTTTCGCTTGGATTTGAAGGTAACTCGTTTGTTTCGCCTGCATTTGAAGCTATATCAATTATATCGCAAGTATTTGAAGCTAAATCATTTGTGTTGCATGGCTTTGAAGCTAACTCGTTTGTTTCGCCTGCATTGAAGCTATATCACTTCTATCGCAAGTATTTGAAGCTAAATCATTTGTGTCGCATGGATTTGAAGCTAACTCGTTTGTTTCGCCTGCATTTGAAGCTTTATCAATTATATCGCAAGTATTTGAAGCTAAACGATTTCTGTCGCATGACTTTGAGGATAAGCCTTCTAATTCGCATTGATTTGAAACTAAACCATGTGTTTCGCTTGGATTTGAAGCTAACTCGTTTGCTTCGCCTGCATTTGAAGCTAAATCAATCATATCGCAAGTATTTGAAGCAGAATCATTTGTGTCGCATGGCTTTGAGGATAAGCCTTCTAATTCGCATTAATTTGAAGGTAAATCATGTATTTCGCCTGGATTTGAAGCTAACTCGTTTGTTTCGCCTGCATTTGAGGCTATAACATTTATATCGCTAGTATGTGAAGCTAAATCATTTTTTTCGCATGGATATGAATCTATGTCTACTACTTCTCATTGATTAGAAACTAAATCATGTGTTTCGCACAGATTTGAAGCTAACTCGTTTGTTTCGCCTGTATTTGATGCTATATCATTTATATCGCAAGTATTTAAAGCTAAATCATTTGTGTCACATGGCTTTGAAGCTAAGCCTTCTACTTCGCATTGATTTGAAGCTAAATCATGTGTTTCTCACAGATTTGAAGCTAACTCGTTTGTTTCGCCTGCATTTGATGCTATATAAATTATATCGCAAGTATTTGAAGCTAAATCATTTGTGTTGCATGGCTTTGAATATAAGCCTTCCACTTTGCATTAATTTGAAGGTAAATCATGTGTTTCGCTTGGATTTGAAGCTAAGCCTTCTACTTCGCATTGATTTGGAACTAAATCATGTGTTTCACTTGGATTTGAAGCTAACTCGTTTGTTTCGCATGCATTTGAAGCTATATCAATCATATCGCAAGTATTTGAAGCTAAATCGTTCGCATGGCATCGATTTAAAGCTAAGCCTTCTACTTCGCATTGATTTGAAGCTAAATCATTTGTCTCGCAGCGGGTTTAAATCTAACTCGTTTGTTTCGCATGCGGTTGAAGCTAAATCATGTTTATCACAAGTATATGAAGCTTAACCATTTGTTTCGCAAGAATATGAAGCTAAACCATGTGTTTCGCTTGGATTTGAAGCTAAATCATGTGTTCCGCATGGAAGTGAAACTAACTCGATGTTTCGCCTGCATTTGAAGCTAAATCATGTTTATCACAAGTACCTGAATCTAAACCATTTGTTTAGCAAGAATATGAAGCTAAACCATCTGTTTCGCATGAATTTGAAGCTAAGTCATGTGTTTCGCACAGATTTGAAGCTAACTCGTTTGTTTCGCCTGCATTTGAAGCTATATCAATTATATCGCAAGTATTTGAAGCTAAATCATTTGTGTCGCATGGTTTTGAATATAAGCCTTCTACTTTATATTAATTTGAAGGTAAATCATGTGTTTCGCTTGGATTTTATGCTAACTCGTTTGTTTCGCCTGCATTTGAAGCTATATCACATATATCGCAAGTATTTGAAGCTAAGTCATTTGATTCGCATGGATATGAAGCTAAGCCTTCTACTTCGCATTGATTTGAAGCTAAATCATGTGTTTCGCTTGGTTTTAAATCTAACTCGTTTGTTTCGCATGCGGTTGAAGCTAAATCAAGTTTATCACAATTATCTGAATCTAAACCATTTGTTTCGCAAGAATATGAAGCTAAACCATGTGTTTCGCATGAATTTGAAGCTTAATCATGTGTTTCGCACAGATTTGAAGCTAACTCGTTTGTTTCGCCCTTATTTGAAGCTATATCATTTATATCGCAAGTCTGTGAAGCTAAATCATTTGTATCGCATGGAGTTGAAGCTAAGGCTTCTACTTCGCATTGATTTGACACTAAATCATGTGTTTCGCACAGATTTGAAGCTAACTCGTTTGTTTCGCCTGCATTTGAAGCTATATTTATTTTATCACAAGTATTTAAAGCTAAATCATTTGTATCGCATGTCTATGAAGATAAGCCATCTACTTTGCAATAATTTGAAGGTATATCATGTGCTTCGCTTGGATTTGAAGGTAACTCGTTTGATTCGCCAGCATTTCAAGCTAAATCATGTTTATCACAATTATCTGAATCTAAACCATTTGTTTCGCAAGAATATGAAGCTAAACCATGTGTTTCGCATGAATTTGAAGCTAAATCATGTTTTTCGCACAGATTTGATGCTAACTCGTTTGTTTCGCCTTTATTTGAAGCTATATCATTTATATCGTAAGTATGTGAAGCTAAATCATTTGTTTCGCATGGATTTGAAGCTACTCCTTCTACTTCGCATTGATTTGAAGCAAAATCATGTGTTTCGCACAGATTTGAAGCTAACTTGTTTGTTTTGCCTGCATTTGAAGCTATATCAATTATATCGCAAGTATTTGAAGCTAAATCATTTGTGTCGCATGGCTTTGAAGCTACTCCTTCTACTTCGCATTGATTTGAAGCAAAATCATGTGTTTCGCACAGATTTGAAGCTAACTTGTTTGTTTTGCCTGCATTTGAAGCTATATCAATTATATCGCAAGTATTTGAAGCTAAATCATTTGTGTCGCATGGCTTTGAAGATGAGCCTCATGCTATGCATTAATTTGAAGGTAAATCATGTGTTTCGCTTGGATTTGAGGGTAACTCGTTTGTTTCGCCTGCATTTGAAGCTATATCAATTATATCGCAAGTATTTGAAGCTAAATCATTTGTGTTGCATGGCTTTGAAGCTAACTCGTTTGTTTCGCCTGCATTGAAGCTATATCACTTCTATCGCAAGTATTTGAAGCTAAATCATTTGTGTCGCATGGATTTGAAGCTAAGCCTTCTACTTCGCATTGATTTGAAACTAAATCATCTGTTTCGCTTGGATTTGAAGCTAACTCGTTTGTTTCGCCTGCATTTGAAGCTTTATCAATTATATCGCAAGTATTTGAAGCTAAACGATTTCTGTCGCATGACTTTGAGGATAAGCCTTCTAATTCGCATTGATTTGAAACTAAACCATGTGTTTCGCTTGGATTTGAAGCTAACTCGTTTGCTTCGCCTGCATTTGAAGCTAATTCAATCATATCGCAAGTATTTGAAGCAGAATCATTTGTGTCGCATGGCTTTGAGGATAAGCCTTCTAATTCGCATTAATTTGAAGGTAAATCATGTATTTCGCCTGGATTTGAAGCTAACTCGTTTGTTTCGCCTTCATTTGAGGCTATAACATTTATATCGCTAGTATGTGAAGCTAAATCATTTTTTTCGCATGGATATGAATCTATGTCTACTACTTCTCATTGATTAGAAACTAAATCATGTGTTTCGCACAGATTTGAAGCTAACTCGTTTGTTTCGCCTGCATTTGATGCTATATCATTTATATCGCAAGTATTTAAAGCTGAATCATTTGTGTCGCATGGCTTTGAAGCTAAGCCTTCTACTTCGCATTGATTTGAAGCTAAATCATGTGTTTCTCACAGATTTGAAGCTAACTCGTTTGTTTCGCCTGCATTTGATGCTATATCAATTATATCGCAAGTATTTGAAGCTAAATCATTTGTGTTGCATGGCTTTGAATATAAGCCTTCCACTTTGCATTAATTTGAAGGTAAATCATGTGTTTCGCTTGGATTTGAAGCTAAGCCTTCTACTTCGCATTGATTTGGAACTAAATCATGTGTTTCACTTGGATTTGAAGCTAACTCGTTTGTTTCGCATGCATTTGAAGCTGTATCAATTATATCGCAAGTATTTGAAGCTAAATCATTTGTGTCGCATGGCTTTGAGGATAAGCCTTCTACTTCGCATTAATTTGAAGGTAATCATGTATTTCGCTTGGATTTGAAGCTAACTCGTTTGTTTCGCCTGCATTGAAGCTGTATCATTTATATCGCAAGTATGTGAAACTAAAATCATTTGTTTCGCATGGATTTGAAGCTAAGCTTCTGCTTCGCATTGATTTGAAGCTAAGCCTTCTGCTTCGCATTGATTTGAAACTAAATCATGTGTTTCGCATGGATTTGAAGTTAAGCCTTCTACTTCACATTGATTTGATACTAAATCATGTGGTTCGCATGGATTTGAAGCTAAGCCTTCTGCTTCTCATTGATTTGAAAACTAAACCATGTGTTTCGCTTGGATTTGAAGCTAACTCGTTTGTTTCGCCTGCATTTGAAGCTATGTCATTTATATCGCAAGTATATGAAGCTGAATCATTTGTGTTGAATGGCTTTGAAGCTAACTCGTTTGTTTCGTCTGCATTGAAGCTATATCACTTCTATCGCAAGTATTTGAAGCTAAATCATTTGTGTCGCATGGATTTGAAGCTAAGCCTTCTACTTCGCATTGATTTGGAACTAAATCATGTGTTTCGCTTGGATTTGAAGCTAACTCGTTTGTTTCGCATGCATTTGAAGCTATATCATTTATATCGCAAGTATATGGAACTGAATCATTTGTTTCGCATGGATTTGAAGCTAAGCTTTCTGCTTCGCATTGATTTGAAACTAAATCATGTGTTTCGCATGGATTTGAAGCTAAGCCTTCTACTTCACATTGATTTGAAACTAAATCATGTGGTTCGCATGGATTTGAAGCTAAACCATGCGTTTCGCACAAATTTGAAGCTAACTCGTTTGTTTCGCCTGCATTTGAAGCTATATCAATTATATCGCAAGTATTTGAAGCTAAATCATTTGTGTCGCATGGCTTTGAAGATAAGCCTTCTACTTTGATTTAATTTGAAGGTAAATCATGTGTTTCGCTTGGATTTGAAGGTAACTCGTTTGTTTCGCCTGCATTTGATGCTATATCACTTATATCTGAAGTATCTGATGCTAAATCATGTGTTTCGCATTGTTTTGGAGCTAGACCTTCTATATCGCATTGATTTGAAGTTAGTCATGTTTTTTGCATGGATTTGAAGCTAACTCGTTTGTTTTGCCTGCATTTGAAGTTATATCATTTATATCGCAAGTATTTGAATCTAAATCATTTGTTTCGCATGGATTTGAAGCTAAGGCTTCTACTTTGCATTGATTTGAAACTAAATCATCTGTTTCGCTTGGATTTGAAGCTAACTCGTTTGTTTCGCCTGCATTTGATGCTTTATCAATTATATCGCAAGTATTTGAAGCTAAACGATTTCTGTCGCATGACTTTGAGGATAAGCCTTCTAATTCGCATTGATTTGAAACTAAACCATGTGTTTCGCTTGGATCTGAAGCTAACTCGTTTGCTTCGCCTGCATTTGAAGCTAAATCAATCATATCGCAAGTATTTGAAGCAGAATCATTTGTGTCGCATGGCTTTGAGGATAAGCCTTCTAATTCGCATTAATTTGAAGGTAAATCATGTATTTCGCCTGGATTTGAAGCTAACTCGTTTGTTTCGCCTTCATTTGAGGCTATAACATTTATATCGCTAGTATGTGAAGCTAAATCATTTTTTTCGCATGGATATGAATCTATGTCTACTACTTCTCATTGATTAGAAACTAAATCATGTGTTTCGCACAGATTTGAAGCTAACTCGTTTGTTTCGCCTGCATTTGATGCTATATCATTTATATCGCAAGTATTTAAAGCTAAATCATTTGTGTCGCATGGCTTTGAAGCTAAGCCTTCTACTTCGCATTGATTTGAAGCTAAATCATGTGTTTCTCACAGATTTGAAGCTAACTCGTTTGTTTCGCCTGCATTTGATGCTATATCAATTATATCGCAAGTATTTGAAGCTAAATCATTTGTGTTGCATGGCTTTGAATATAAGCCTTCCACTTTGCATTAATTTGAAGGTAAATCATGTGTTTCGCTTGGATTTGAAGCTAAGCCTTCTACTTCGCATTGATTTGGAACTAAATCATGTGTTTCACTTGGATTTGAAGCTAACTCGTTTGTTTCGCATGCATTTGAAGCTGTATCAATTATATCGCAAGTATTTGAAGCTAAATCATTTGTGTCGCATGGCTTTGAGGATAAGCCTTCTACTTCGCATTAATTTGAAGGTAAATCATGTATTTCGCTTGGATTTGAAGCTAACTCGTTTGTTTCGCCTGCATTTGAAGCTGTATCATTTATATCGCAAGTATGTGAAACTAAATCATTTGTTTCGCATGGATTTGAAGCTAAGCCTTCTGCTTCGCATTGATTTGAAGCTAAGCCTTCTGCTTCGCATTGATTTGAAACTAAATCATGTGTTTCGCATGGATTTGAAGTTAAGCCTTCTACTTCACATTGATTTGATACTAAATCATGTGGTCGCATGGATTTGAAGCTAAGCCTTCTGCTTCTCATTGATTTGAAACTAAACCATGTGTTTCGCTTGGATTTGAAGCTAACTCGTTTGTTTCGCCTGCATTTGAAGCTATGTCATTTATATCGCAAGTATATGAAGCTGAATCATTTGTGTTGAATGGCTTTGAAGCTAACTCGTTTGTTTCGTCTGCATTGAAGCTATATCACTTCTATCGCAAGTATTTGAAGCTAAATCATTTGTATCGCATGGATTTGAAGCTAAGCCTTCTACTTCGCATTGATTTGGAACTAAATCATGTGTTTCGCTTGGATTTGAAGCTAACTCGTTTGTTTCGCATGCATTTGAAGCTATATCATTTATATCGCAAGTATATGGAACTGAATCATTTGTTTCGCATGGATTTGAAGCTAAGCTTTCTGCTTCGCATTGATTTGAAACTAAATCATGTGTTTCGCATGGATTTGAAGCTAAGCCTTCTACTTCACATTGATTTGAAACTAAATCATGTGGTTCGCATGGATTTGAAGCTAAACCATGCGTTTCGCACAAATTTGAAGCTAACTCGTTTGTTTCGCCTGCATTTGAAGCTATATCAATTATATCGCAAGTATTTGAAGCTAAATCATTTGTGTCGCATGGCTTTGAAGATAAGCCTTCTACTTTGATTTAATTTGAAGGTAAATCATGTGTTTCGCTTGGATTTGAAGGTAACTCGTTTGTTTCGCCTGCATTTGATGCTATATCACTTATATCGCAAGTATCTGATGCTAAATCATGTGTTTCGCATTGTTTTGGAGCTAGACCTTCTATATCGCATTGATTTGAAGTTAGTCATGTTTTTTGCATGGATTTGAAGCTAACTCGTTTGTTTTGCCTGCATTTGAAGTTATATCATTTATATCGCAAGTATTTGAATCTAAATCATTTGTTTCGCATGGATTTGAAGCTAAGGCTTCTACTTTGCATTGATTTGAAACTAAATCATGTTTTTCGCTTGGATTTGAAGCTAACTCGTTGGTTTCGCCTGCATTTGAAGCTATATCAATTATATCGCAAGTATTTGAAGCTAAGTCATTTGTGTCGCATGGCTTTGAAGATAAACCTTCTACTTTGCATTAATTTGAAGGTGAATCATGTGTTTCGTATGGATTTGAAGCTAACTCGTTTGTTTCGCCTGCATTTGAAGCTATATCACTTCTATCGCAGGTATTTGAAGCGAATCATTCGTATGGCATCGATTTGAAGCTAAGCCTTCTACTTCGCATTGATTTGAAGCTAAATCGTGTGTTTCGCTTGGATTTTAAACTAACTCGTTTGTTTCGCATGCAGTTGAAGCTAAATCATGTTTATCACAAGTATCTGAAGCTAAACCACTTGTTTCGCAAGCATATGAAGCTAAACCACGTGTTTCGCATGAATTTGTAGCTAAATCATGTGTTTCGCATAGACTTGAAGCTAACTCGTTTGTTTCGCCTGCATTTGAAGCTATATCACTTCTATCGCAGGTATTTGAAGCTAAATCATTCGTATGGCATCGATTTGAAGCTAAGCCTTCTACTTCGCATTGATTTGAAGCTAAATCGTGTGTTTCGCATGGATTTTAAACTAACTCGTTTGTTTCGCATGCAGTTGAAGCTAAATCATGTTTATCACAAGTATCTGAAGCCAAACCAATTGTTTCGCAAGTATATGAAGCTAAACCATGTGCTTCGCATTGATTTGAAGCTTAATCTTGTGTTCCGAATGGATCTGAAGCTAACTCGTTTGTTTTGCCTGCATTTGATGTTATATCATTTATAACGCAAGTATTTGAAACTAAATCATTTGTTTCGCAAGTATTTGAAGAAATATCATTTGTTTCGCATGGATTTGAATCTACCTCGTTTGTTTCGCCTGCAGTTGAATCTATATCACTTATATCGCAAGTATTTGAAGTTAAATCATTTGTTCCGCATGGATTTGAAGCTACGCCTTCTACTTTGCATTGAGTTTTAGCTAAATCATGTGTGTCGCATGGATTTGATGCTAACTCGTTTGTTTCGCATGGCATTTGAAGCTGTATCACTTATATTCGCAAGTATTTGAAGCTAAGTCATTTGTTTCGCATGGATATGAAGATAAGCCTCCTACTTCGGACTGATTTGAAGCTAAATCATGTGTCTCACTTGGTTTTAAAGCTAACTCGTTTGTTTCGAATGCGGTTGAAGCTAAATCATGTTTATCACAAGTATATGAAGCTAATCCATTTGTTTCGCAAGAATATGAAGCTAAACCATGTGTCTCGCTTGGATTTGAAGCTAAATCATGTGTTTCCCATGGATTTGAAACTAACTCGTTTGTTTCGCCTGCATTGGAAGCTAAATCATGTTTATCACAAGTATCTGTATCTAAACCATTTGTTTCGCAAGAATATGAAGCTAAACCACGTGTTTCGCATGAATTTGAAGCTAAATCATGTCTTTCGCATAGACTTGAAGCTAACTCGTTTGTTTCGACTGCATTTGAAGCTATATCAATTATATCGCAAGTATTTGAAGCTAAATCATTTGTGTCGCATGGCTTTGAAGATAAGCCTTCTACTTTGCATTAATTTCAAGCTAAATCATGTGTTTCGCTTGGATTTGAAGGTAACTTGTTTGTTTCGTCTGCATTTGAAGCTATATCAATTATATCGCAAGTATTTGAATCTGAATCATTTGTGTCGCATGGCTTTGAGGATAAGCCTTCTACTTCGCATTAATTTGAAGGTAAATCATGTGTTTCGCTTGGATTTGAAGCTAACTCGTTTGTTTCGCATGCATTTGAAGCTATATCATTTATATCGCAAGTATATGAAGCTAAACCATTTGTTTCGCAAGAATATGAAGCTAAACCATATGTTTCGCTTGGATTTGAAACTAACTCGTTTGTTTCGCCCTTATTTGAAGCTATATCATTTATATCGCAAGTCTGTGAAGCTAAATCATTTGTTTCGCATGGAGTTGGAGCTAAGGCTTCTACTTCGCATTGATTTGACACTAAATCATGTGTTTCGCTTGGATTTGAAGCTAACTCGTTTGTTTCGCCTGCATTGAAGCTATATCACTTCTATCGCAAGTATTTGAAGCTAAATCATTTGTGTCGCATGGCTTTGAAGCTAACTCGTTTGTTTCGCCTGCATTTGAAGCTATGTCATTTATATCGCAAGTATATGAAGCTAAATCATTTGTGTTGAATGGCTTTGAAGCTAACTCGTTTGTTTCGTCTGCATTGAAGCTATATTACTTCTATCGCAAGTATTTGAAGCTAAATCATTTGTATCGCATGGATTTGAAGCTACGCCTTCTACTTCGCATTGATTTGGAACTAAATCATGTGTTTCGCTTGGATTTGAAGCTAACTCGTTTGTTTCGCATGCATTTGAAGCTATGTCATTTATATCGCAAGTATATGAAGCTAAATCATTTGTGTTGAATGGCTTTGAAGCTAACTCGTTTGTTTCGTCTGCATTGAAGCTATATTACTTCTATCGCAAGTATTTGAAGCTAAATCATTTGTATCGCATGGATTTGAAGCTAAGCTTTCTGCTTCGCATTGATTTGAAACTAAATCATGTGTTTCGCATGGATTTGAAGCTAAGCCTTCTACTTCACATTGATTTGAAACTAAATCATGTGGTTCGCATGGATTTGAAGCTAAACCATGCGTTTCGCACAAATTTGAAGCTAACTCGTTTGTTTCGCCTGCATTTGAAGCTATATCAATTATATCGCAAGTATTTGAAGCTAAATCATTTGTGTCGCATGGCTTTGAAGATAAGCCTTCTACTTTGCATTAATTTCAAGGTACATCATGTGTTTCGCTTGGATTTGAAGGTAACTCGTTTGTTTCGCCTGCATTTGAAGCTATATCACTTATATCGCAAGTATCTGATGCTAAATCATATGTTTCGCATTGTTTTGGAGCTAAACACGTGTTTCGCATGAATTTGAAGCTAAATCATGTCTTTCGCATAGACTTGAAGCTAACTCGTTTGTTTCGACTGCATTTGAAGCTATATCAATTATATCGCAAGTATTTGAAGCTAAATCATTTGTGTCGCATGGCTTTGAAGATAAGCCTTCTACTTTGCATTAATTTCAAGCTAAATCATGTGTTTCGCTTGGATTTGAAGGTAACTTGTTTGTTTCGTCTGCATTTGAAGCTATATCAATTATATCGCAAGTATTTGAATCTGAATCATTTGTGTCGCATGGCTTTGAGGATAAGCCTTCTACTTCGCATTAATTTGAAGGTAAATCATGTGTTTCGCTTGGATTTGAAGCTAACTCGTTTGTTTCGCATGCATTTGAAGCTATATCATTTATATCGCAAGTATATGAAGTTAAACCATTTGTTTCGCAAGAATATGAAGCTAAACCATATGTTTCGCTTGGATTTGAAACTAACTCGTTTGTTTCGCCCTTATTTGAAGCTATATCATTTATATCGCAAGTCTGTGAAGCTAAATCATTTGTTTCGCATGGAGTTGGAGCTAAGGCTTCTACTTCGCATTGATTTGACACTAAATCATGTGTTTCGCTTGGATTTGAAGCTAACTCGTTTGTTTCGCCTGCATTGAAGCTATATCACTTCTATCGCAAGTATTTGAAGCTAAATCATTTGTGTCGCATGGCTTTCAAGCTAACTCGTTTGTTTCGCCTGCATTTGAAGCTATGTCATTTATATCGCAAGTATATGAAGCTAAATCATTTGTGTTGAATGGCTTTGAAGCTAACTCGTTTGTTTCGTCTGCATTGAAGCTATATTACTTCTATCGCAAGTATTTGAAGCTAAATCATTTGTATCGCATGGATTTGAAGCTAAGCTTTCTGCTTCGCATTGATTTGAAACTAAATCATGTGTTTCGCATGGATTTGAAGCTAAGCCTTCTACTTCACATTGATTTGAAACTAAATCATGTGGTTCGCATGGATTTGAAGCTAAACCATGCGTTTCGCACAAATTTGAAGCTAACTCGTTTGTTTCGCCTGCATTTGAAGCTATATCAATTATATCGCAAGTATTTGAAGCTAAATCATTTGTGTCGCATGGCTTTGAAGATAAGCCTTCTACTTTGCATTAATTTCAAGGTACATCATGTGTTTCGCTTGGATTTGAAGGTAACTCGTTTGTTTCGCCTGCATTTGAAGCTATATCACTTATATCGCAAGTATCTGATGCTAAATCATATGTTTCGCATTGTTTTGGAGCTAGACCTTCTATATCGCATTGATTTGAAGTTAGTCATGTTTTTTGCATGGATTTGAAGCTAACTCGTTTGTTTTGCCTGCATTTGAAGTTATATCATTTATATCGCAAGTATTTGAATCTAAATCATTTGTTTCGCATGGATTTGAAGCTAAGCCTTCTACTTTGCATTAATTTGAAGGTGAATCATGTGTTTCGTATGGATTTGAAGCTAACTCGTTTGTTTCGCCTGCATTTGAAGCTATATCACTTCTATCGCAGGTATTTGAAGCGAATCATTCGTATGGCATCGATTTGAAGCTAAGCCTTCTACTTCGCATTGATTTGAAGCTAAATCGTGTGTTTCGCTTGGATTTTAAACTAACTCGTTTGTTTCGCATGCAGTTGAAGCTAAATCATGTTTATCACAAGTATCTGAAGCTAAACCACTTGTTTCGCAAGCATATGAAGCTAAACCACGTGTTTCGCATGAATTTGTAGCTAAATCATGTGTTTCGCATAGACTTGAAGCTAACTCGTTTGTTTCGCCTGCATTTGAAGCTATATCAGTTCTATCGCAGGTATTTGAAGCTAAATCATTCGTATGGCATCGATTTGAAGCTAAGCCTTCTACTTCGCATTGATTTGAAGCTAAATCGTGTGTTTCGCATGGATTTTAAACTAACTCGTTTGTTTCGCATGCAGTTGAAGCTAAATCATGTTTATCACAAGTATATGAAGCTAAACCATGTGCATCGCATTGATTTGAAGCTAAATCTTGTGTTCCGAATGGATCTGAAGCTAACTCGTTTGTTTTGCCTGCATTTGATGTTATATCATTTATAACGCAAGTATTTGAAACTAAATCATTTGTTTCGCAAGTATTTGAAGAAATATCATTTGTTTCGCATGGATTTGAAGCTATATCACTTATATCGCAAGTATTTGAAGTTAAATCATTTGTTCCGCATGGATTTGAAGCTACGCCTTCTACTTTGCATTGAGATTTAGCTAAATCATGTGTGTCGCATGGATTTGATGCTAACTCGTTTGTTTCGCATGGCATTTGAATCTGTATCACTTATATTCGCAAGTATTTGAAGCTAAGTCATTTGTTTCGCATGGATATGAAGATAAGCCTCCTACTTCGGATTGATTTGAAGCTAAATCATGTGTCTCACTTGGTTTTAAAGCTAACTCGTTTGTTTCGAATGCGGTTGAAGCTAAATCATGTTTATCACAAGTATATGAAGCTAAACCATTTGTTTCGCAAGAATATGAAGCTAAACCATGTGTCTCGCTTGGATTTGAAGCTAAATCATGTGTTTCCCATGGATTTGAAACTAACTCGTTTGTTTCGCCTGCATTGGAAGCTAAATCATGTTTATCACAAGTATCTGTATCTAAACCATTTGTTTCGCAAGAATATGAAGCTAAACCACGTGTTTCGCATGAATTTGAAGCTAAATCATGTCTTTCGCATAGACTTGAAGCTAACTCGTTTGTTTCGACTGCATTTGAAGCTATATCACTTCTATCGCAGGTATTTGAAGCTAAATCGTTCGTATGGCATCGATTTGAAGCTAAGCCTTCTACTTCGCATTGATTTGAAGCTAAATCATTTGTCTCGCAGCGGGTTTAAATCTAACTCGTTTGTTTCGCATGCGGTTGAAGCTAAATCATGTTTATCACAAGTATATGAAGCTTAACCATTTGTTTCGCAAGAATATGAAGCTAAACCATGTGTTTCGCTTGGATTTGAAGCTAAATCATGTGTTTCGCATGGATTTGAAACTAACTTGTTTGCTTCGCCTGCATTTGAAGCTAAATCATGTTTATCACAAGTATCTGAATCTAAACCATTTGTTTCGCAACAATATGAAGCTAAACCACGTGTTTCGCATGAATTTGAAGCTAAATCATGTGTTTCGCATAGACTTGAAGCTAACTCGTTTGTTTCGCCTGCATTTGAAGCTATATCACTTCTATCGCAGGTATTTGAAGCTAATCATTCGTATGGCATCGATTTGAAGCTACGCCGTCTACTTCGCATTGATTTGAAGCTAAATCGTGTGTTTCGCTTGGATTTTAAACTAAATCGTTTGTTTCGCATGCAGTTGAAGCTAAATCATGTTTATCACAAGTATCTGAAGCTAAACCACTTGTTTCGCAAGTATATGAAGCTAAACCATGTGCATCGCATTGATTTGAAGATAAATCTTGTGTTCCGCATGGATCTGAAGCTAACTCGTTTGTTTTGCCTGCATTTGATGTTATATCATTTATAACGCAAGTATTTGAAGCTAAATCATTTGTTTCGCAAGTATTTGAAGAAATATCATTTGTTTCGCATGGATTTGAAGCTACCTCATTTGTTTCGCCTGCAGTTGAATCTATATCACTTATATCGCAAGTATTTGAATCTAAATCATTTGTTCCGCATGGATTTGAAGCTACGCCTTCTACTTTGCATTGAGTTTTAGCTAAATCATGTGTGTCGCATGGATTTGATGCTAACTCGTTTGTTTCGCATGGCATTTGAAGCTGTATTTCTTATATTCGCCAGTATTTGAAGCTAAGTCATTTGTTTCGCATGGATATGAAGCTAAGCCATCTACTTCGCATTGATTTGAAACTAAATCATGTGTTTCGCTTGGATTTGAAGCTAACTCGTTTGTTTCGCCTGCAGTTGAATCTATATCACTTATATCGCAAGTATTTGAAGCTAAATCATTTGTTCCGCATGGATTTGAGGCTACGCCTTCTAGTACGCATTGATTTTTAGATAAATCATGAGTTTCGCATGGATCTGATGCTAACTCGTTTGTTTCGCAGGCATTTGAAGCAGTATCACTTATATTCGCAAGTATTTGAAGCTAAGTCATTTGTTTCGCATGGATATGAAGCTAAGCCACCTACTTCGCATTGATTTGAAGCTAAATCACGTGTCTCGCTTGGTTTTAAAGCTAACTCGTTTGTTTCGCATGCGGTTGAAGCTAAATCATGTTTATCACAAGTATATGAAGCTAAACCATTTGTTTCGCAAGAATACGAAGCTAAACCATGTGTCTCGCTTGGATTTGAAGCTAAATCATGTGTTTCCCATGGATTTGAAACTAACTCGTTTGTTTCGCCTGCATTTGAAGCTATATCACTTCTATCGCAGGTATTTGAAGCTAATCATTCGTATGGCATCGATTTGAAGCTAAGCCTTCTACTTCGCATTGATTTGAAGCTAAATCGTGTGTTTCGCTTGGATTTTAAACTAACTCGTTTGTTTCGCATGCAGTTGAAGCTAAATCATGTTTATCACAAGTATCTGAAGCTAAACCACTTGTTTCGCAAGTATATGAAGCTAAACCATGTGCTTCGCATTGATTTGAAGATAAATCTTGTGTTCCGCATGGATCTGAAGCTAACTCGTTTGTTTTGCCTGCATTTGATGTTATATCATTTATAACGCAAGTATTTGAAGCTAAATCATTTGTTTCGCAAGTATTTGAAGAAATATCATTTGTTTCGCATCGATTTGAAGCTACCTCATATGTTTCGCCTGCAGTTGAATCTATATCACTTATATCGCAAGCATCTGAACCTAAATCAATTGTTTCTCTTGGATTTGAAGCAAAGCCTTCTTCCTCGCATTGATTTGAATCTAAATCATGTGTATCGCATGGATTTTGATGCTAACTCGTTTGATTCGCATGCAGTTGAAGCTAAATCATGTATAGCACAAATATTTGAAGCTAAACCATTTTTTTCGCAAGAAGATGAAGATAAACCATCTGTTTCGCATGAATTTGAAGCTAAACCACGTGTTTCGCATGGATTTGAAGCTAACTCGTTGGTTTCGCCTGCATTTGAAGCTATATCAAATGTATCGCAAGTATTTGAAGCTAAGTCATTTGTGTCCCATGGCTTTGTAGCTAAGCTTCTACTTTGCATTGATTTGAAGCAAAATCATGTGTTTCGTATGAATTTGAAGCTAACACGATTGTTTCGCATGCAGTTGAAGCTAAATCATGTATTTCACAAGTATTTGAAGCTAAACAATTTGATTCGCATAGAATTGAAGCTAAGCCTTCTACTTCGCGCTGATTTGAAGCTAAATCAGGTGTTACGCTTGGATTGGAAGCTAACTCGTTTGATTAATCTGCATTTGAAGCTATATCACTTATATCCCAAGTGTTTGGAGCTAAATCATTTGATTCGCATGGATTTGAAGCTAAGCTTTTTACTCCGCATTGATTTGAAGCTAAATCATGTGATTCGCTTGGATTTGAAGCTAAGCCTTCTACTTCGCATTGGTTTGAAGCTAAATCATGTGTTTCGCATGGATTTGAAGCTAAGTCATGTGTTTCGCATGGATTTGAAGAAAACTCGTTTGGATCGCTTGCATTTGAAGCTATGTCACGTATATCACAACTATTTGAAGCTAAATCACTTGAGTCGCATGGATTTGAAACTACGCTTTCTACTTCACATTGATTTGAAACTAAATCATTTGTTTCGCGCGAATTTGGAGCTAATCAATGTGTTTCGCATGAATTTTAAACTAAATCATGTGTTTCGGATGGAACTGAAGCTAACTGGTGTGTTTCGCCTGCATATTGAAGCTATCTCGCTTGAATCGCAAGTACTTGAAGTAAAATCATTTACTTCGCTGGATTTGAAGCTATCCTGTTTGTTTCGCCAGCAGTTGAATCTATATCACTTATATCGTAAGTGTTTGAAGCTAAATCATTTGTTCCGCATGGATTTGAAGCTAACTCGTTTGTTTCGCCTGCAGTTGAAGCTACATCATTTATATCACAAGTATTTGAAGCTAAACCATTTGATTCGCATGGATTTGAAGCTAAGCGTTCTACTACGCATTGATTTGAATATAAATCATGCGTTTCGCATGGATTTGAAGATAGCTCGTTTGTTTCGCATGCATTTCAAACTGTTTCATTTATACCGCAAGTATTTGAAGGTAAAACATTTGTTTCGCATGGATTTGTAGTTAAACCTTCTACTTCGCTTTGATTTGCAGCCAAATCATGTGTTCCGCATTGATTTGAAGCTAAATCATGTGTTTCGCATGGATTTGAAGTTAACTCATTTGTTTCGCATGCAGTCGAAGTTAAATCATGAATATCACAAGTATTTGAAGATAACCCATTTGTTTGGCAAGAATATGAAGCTAAACAATGTGTTTCGCATCGTTTTGAAGCTAAATCATGTGTTTCTCTTGGATTTGAAACTAACTCGTTTGTTTCGCCTGCATTTAAAGCTGTTTCATTGATACCGCAAGTATTTGAAGGTAAATCATTTGTTTCGCACGGATTTGAAGCTGTGTTCCGTTCTGTAGGACCTCCCGTACGCCACATTCGCGAAAGTTTATGGCGTGGACCAGCGAGGATCACAAAGAGACGGAAACCTTTTTTCCATCTGCAGAACATCGGAGCAGGGTCTTCCGTCTCTTTAATGACCGCGACGCGTCGTAGGCACGAAAGGACCGAAAAAACAACCCCGTCGTAAATTTGAGAATTTAACGGGTCTTGAGAAAGTTTAGTCCCAACCGTCGCGGGGACGATATCTCAGGCCCCAGGGGACCTCCCGACCACGCAACTACGCAACACCCCCCTCTCCTAGACAAGGCTCGTGTAGGACGATACGAAAGGGTGGTGACGAAAAGCTTAGAGGACACTGATTGGAAAATCGCAATCTTCTAGAAAAACCAATCAGTGCGTCCCGGCGTGGAGGTGGAGGTTCCTTCAGGGATCTCAAACGGGGGTGACCGATATAAAATAACGCGACCAGTCGGGGCGCGGACAGAAAAACGCAGAAAAACATAGTCATCAACAATCATTACCAGCTCTGTTACTTTATGTGGGCACAGAGCATCGCGAACCACATTGTCAATTAGAATCGGGAATTTACAACCCCCGTAGACCGAACAACGGTCGCAGTGTCGGTGCGCGAAAAACATTGGTCCTTCGAGCCGGATGTGAGCGTTCCTACAACAAACACATCAAACACAGAATCCCGGTTGAATCAGTGCCACCACAACGGACGTCCACCCGAGCATCTCTTTTCAAGACGACAGGACTTCGTGACATCACCGGAGTTCAACCTTCCTGGCGTCCTCACTCCGTAAAGGTAGGCTTGTTTAGAGTATCACTGATACCCGTGTCGCGCTCCCATTACCATCATGTCCATTCAGAAGCCCGATGGTACTCAATCCAGCACTCTACGACGCAGACGCAATCAAATAATCAAACAACTCGCGGAGATCACTAAATTCCTTGACAATAGCGAAAAAACCGGTAATCTAGAAAAACATGTCCTCTACTTTTATACAAACTCAGTAGAGAAGGCATGGAAGGATTACGAGTTCCTTCTAGAAGACCTCGAAGATCCTGAATCCGAAGACGACCGCAAGTTTGAAATTCATGCAAAATATTTTGCAACACATGGCAGAGCAAAACGAATGCGTGAAGCAATTCAACCGCAAGATGTTCCACGTGACCAAGTCACTAATTCACCTGCTCCTACCATATCGGGTCCGATGGCGATAAAGTTACCTGAAATGCGGCTACCCACGTTCGATGGTTCTATTGAAAGGTGGGCGTCATTTTACGATCTGTTCACTTCAATGATTGATCGCAATGAGAGTCTTTCTCCGGTTCAGAAATTACAATACCTGCGTTCGACCCTTACCGGCAAAGCCGCGGCATGCATTCAATCTCACAACACCACAGATGCTAATTATCTTGACGCGATCGCGATATTGAAAGAGAAATTTGACTGCCCGCGACTAGTCTTACTGCGACATTGCAACGCTATTCAGGAGATTCCGAAACTAGCGAAAGACACACCGCAAGCACTGGGAGATTTATTAGACTCTTTGAAGCAACATCTGCGGGCGTTGCAGAATCTCGGAGAACCCGTGACATCCTGGAACACTCTCCTAATTTCAATTGTTCTCGCGAAACTGAATCCCGATACCATCTGGCAATGGGAACTTACACTACCCGATAAAAAAATGCCTTCGTACGAGCATCTGATCGAGTTCCTCCAGAAACGAGCAAATTGCTCACCTTCAGCTTTTGACAGGGTTGCATCAGCGCCCGGGATACGTGTTTCGACCGGACGCCAAACATTGTCATCAGAGAACTCACGAGTACCTAACCGGGGATTTCCGCGCGTTCAAACTTACGTCACCACAAACACATTCCAATGCTCAATTTGTGAAGGGAGCCACAGAATCGGGAACTGCGAAGCGTTTAATGTATTGTCCGTCAATGAGCGAATGAAGGCCGTTGCTGAGGCCGCACTATGTCAAAACTGCCTGGGTAACGGACACACGTCCAGTGTATGTCGATCGAAGTTTCATTGCCGAATATGCCAACAACGACACCACACTCTCCTACACCGACAAGAACATTCAACACGTGAACGAACTGTCAGTCCACCAAGCTCAACACACGAACCGCCCATCCCCACATCACTTCAAGACAAGGCAGCAACCGACGAGAAACCAAGGCCCACATGACTACCATCGCAGAAAATCCCAAGACCCATCCAGACACACACCTTCATAATAAATTCCGACACCAACGAATTATTAGTCACAGCTCAGATTAATGTCGCCGATGTCGATCAGAACATAATACCATGCCGTGCCTTAGTTGACACTTGCTCTACCACCAATTTTATGACAGAAGATCTAGCCAAGAGGCTCCGTTTGCCGCAAGATCGATGCACCATCTCTGTGGGCGCTCTCAATGCGCTGTCGACCATATCTAACCATACCATTAGGGCAAACATTCAATCTAAGGTCAGCAATTATCATCGAACCCTTACATTTTTGATCGTACCAAACATCGCTCCATTAGTACCAGACCAGACAGTCGACCGCACAATGCTCAGAATCCCTCGCAACATCGAGCTCGCCGACTCAACGTTCCATCGACCAGCACCAATCGACATATTACTGGGGGCTGGAACAGCGCTATCGATATTATGCGTAGGGCAAATTGATCTTTCTCAACCAGACGGCCCAGATCTTTTCCTCCAAAAGACAATGCTTGGATGGGTCATCGGAGGCAGTGTGCCAACAGCATAACCAAGGCAGAAGGTCACATGCCATACAACAACGGCACTACAACGCGAGCTAGCACGTTTCTGGGAAATCGAAGATGGTCCGCAATCTCAGCATCTATCCAAATCAGAATCGACGTGCGAACAACATTTTCAGAATACCGTTACAAGAAACACAGAAGGTAGATATGTTGTCGCACTTCCATTTAACGAAAACAAGGACAAGCTGGGTGAATCCAAGACGCAAGCACTGAAGCGTCTCATCTCATTAGAACGGAAATTCAAACGCGATCCAGACTTCAAACAGCAGTACTAATCAATCATTCAAGAATATCTCGATCTTGGCCACATGTCCGAAGTGCAGATATCTCACCAAGGATACTATCTTCCACATCACGGGGTCATCAAAATGTCGAGCGATACAACTAAATTACGCGTAGTCTTCGACGGGTCGGCAATAACAAGCACTGGATTTTCACTTAACGACACCTTACACATTGGACCCAAAATACAGGACGATCTGTTCTACATTTTGCTCCGATTTCGCATCCATCAGTATGTTATTACTGGCGACATCGAGAAGATGTATAGGCAATTTCTCGTGCGCCCAGAAGACAGAAGGTACCAGAGAATCCTCTGGCGTGACACCGACAATTGCGTAAAAACTTATGAACTAAATACGGTTACATTCGGCCTATCAGCCGCCCCATATCTGGCTATCAGATGCCTCCAACAAGTGGCACAAGACGAAGGTCACCGCTTTCCTTCCGCCGCGAAAATCTTGCAGCGGGATTTCTATGTGGATGATGCACTCACCGGCGCGTCCACGATCCAAGAGGCCCTCGCGTCACGAAACGAACTTATACAACTCCTTCGCTTATCCGGTCTAAATATCAGGAACTGGGCTTCCAATAACCAAGAATTGTTAAGCGGGTTGTCCGATCAAAATATCAACCAGAAACTTCACCTCGGTGAATCTTCAACAATCAAAACGCTCGGGATCGTTTGGTATTCAGTCGAGGACTCCATTACATACACAGTCAAGCCTCTCACACATGCATCTCGAGTCACCAAACGATTGATCAGTTCTGAAATAGCAAAGGGTTATGACCCGTTGGGTCTCCTAGGCCCAGTCATCATCGTGGCAAAAATCCTCCTCCAGAAAATATGGACTTTGAAAGTTGATTGGGACGAATCGCTACCCATGAGCTTACACACGGAATGGACACGATACTACACGCAACTACCATTGCTCAACAATGTGACATTTAATCGAAAAACCGTAATCGCTGCGGCTTCAACCATCCAGTTACATGGATTCTGCGACGCCAGCGAGAAGGCGTACGGAGCCTGTGTATACCTCCGTTCTACAGATGCAGAGGGTCAAACGCAGGTGGAACTCCTAGCAGCCAAATCGAAGGTTGCACCGTTAAAGAGTCAATCTATCCCGCGACTCGAATTGTGTGGAGCCTTATTACTATCATCGCTCATTAATACTATTCATAAAGCATTACACATACACATCTACCGCACGATTTTATGGACAGATTCAACAATAGTTTTGCATTGGCTTAATTCGTCACCTCATACATTAAAAACATTCGTCGCCAACCGGGTGTCCGAGATCCAATCCAAAACAAAGATTGAAGAATGGCGCCACGTTAGCTCAGCTGATAACCCAGCAGATCTCATTTCTCGAGGACAATCAATAGAGGAGTTCCTTCGACCATCCATCTGGTGCAATGGCCCAACTTGGCTTCACCAGGATGAGTCATACTGGCCAAATGGGAAATTAGTACCTGTTCTCGATGACTCGGAGCAACGGGTTGTTGTCTGCTTAGCTATGACCACCATCGACGCAAGTTTACTCGAACGGTTCTCGTCGTGGAGCAGGCTTTTGCGGGTCGTTGCATGGTGCCTACGGTGGAAGCCAGGACGGATGACGAAGGGTACTCTACAGGCAACCGAGCTAGCTCGAGCAAGGACAACCGTTATAAAATTATTGCAACGGTCTTACTTCGCAGACGAATTCCATCTCATACGACAGCATCGGCATCATAAGATCACCGGAAAATTAGCGAGACTACATCCATTCATTGACCAAGACGGGATACTACGAGTCGGAGGTAGACTGAGAAATTCAACGTTGACATTCACGCAAAAACACCATATTATCCTACCAAAGTCGCACACAACCAACCTCATCATCCAGAACGAACACATAATTCACATGCACGCCGGTACTCAAGCTACATTATATGCAACAAGAAGAGCGTACTGGCCCATAGACGGGCGAAGTCAAGTTTGGAAAACAATTCGGAGTTGCGTCCGCTGTTGTCGAGCCAATCCACCTCATGCCAATTACGTAATGGGTGATTTATCAAAGGCCAGAGTCACAGAATCTCGTCCGTTTACAAATGTAGGAGTGGACTACTGTGGGCCTTTTTTCGTGAAAGAACGAACATACAGGAATCAGCGTCGTATAAAAGTATACGTAGCCGTTTTTGTATGCCTCGCGGTAAAGGCCGTCCACCTCGAGCTTGTCGGCGACTTGACCAGTGAAGCCTTTGTTGCAGCTTTGGGACGATTCATAGCAAGACGAGGTTTTTGCAAAAATCTATACTCCGACAACGGTTCCAATTTCATCGGAGCTAATAACGAATTCAAAGAACTTCGAGAATTGTTGCGCTCCGACAATCATTACAACAACGTAGCTTCGTTCCTCGCAGATCGCTCAATTAATTGGCATTTCATTCCACCTCAAGCTCCGCATTTCGGCGGCCTCTGGGAAGCAGCAGTAAAGTCATTTAAGAAACAGTTGAAACGCGTTATGGGTGCTGAATTGTTTACCTTCGAAAACTTGAATACCTTAATTATCAACATTGAAGCTATTCTCAATTCCCGTCCTCTGACTCCAATCTCATCAGATCCAAACGATCTTCTTGTTCTTACCCCCGGTCATTTCCTTATCTGTGATGCTCTCACAAGTTTACGCGTACACGAGTTAACAGATGTTCCATCCAATCGGCTATCCGGGTGGCAACGCATTCAACAGCTAAAACAGCATTTTTGGAAGTGTTGGCATCGAGAATATTTGAACGAGCTGACCAGTCGTAGTAAATGGTTCAAGGGAGATCACCAGATCACTGAGAACTCTATAGTCCTCCTCAGGGAAGATCACGTGCCATCCATGCAATGGCCGTTGGGGCGAGTCATCAAGGTCCATCCAGGCTCCGACGGCATAATTCGCACAGTTACAGTAAAGACTGCTACGAATGTGTTCGATCGGAGCATAAAAAAACTCGTCCCATTGCCAATCCAACCAGATGACGACAACCAATGACGCAGCAGATCTTCGACAGACGATGACCAGCCCGGGAATGTTACATTTAGCAATTCATAGATATAAGGCTCTCAGATACACGTACGCCTACGCGAAACATTACATTCATACACGTTACACATCATATATTAGTCATCCACATTGGTAACCACACATCGATTAGACTTTCCTCATTTCACTTTGATCGGTTCCCTCTCAAGGCGGGGAGGATGTTCCGTTCTGTAGGACCTCCCGTAGGCCACATTCGCGAAAGTTTATGGCGTGGACCAGCGAGGATCACAAAGAGACGGAAACCTTTTTTCCATCTGCAGAACATCGGAGCAGGGTCTTCCGTCTCTTTAATGACCGCGACGCGTCGTAGGCACGAAAGGACCGAAAAAACAACCCCGTCGTAAATTTGAGAATTTAACGGGTCTTGAGAAAGTTTAGTCCCAACCGTCGCGGGGACGATATCTCAGGCCCCAGGGGACCTCCCGACCACGCAACTACGCAACACCCCCCTCTCCTAGACAAGGCTCGTGTAGGACGATACGAGAGGGTGGTGACGAAAAGCTTAGAGGACACTGATTGGAAAATCGCAATCTTCGAGAAAAACCAATCAGTGCGTCCCGGCGTGGAGGTGGAGGTTCCTTCAGGGATCTCAAACGGGGGTGACCGATATAAAATAACGCGACCAGTCGGGGCGCGGACAGAAAAACGCAGAAAAACATAGTCATCAACAATCATTACCAGCTCTGTTACTTTAAGTGGGCACAGAGCAACGCGAACCACATTGTCAATTAGAATCGGGAATTTACAACCCCCGTAGACCGAACAACGGTCGCAGTGTCGGTGCGCGAAAAACAAGCTGAACCTTCTACTTCGTTTGATTTGAAGGTAAGTCATGTGTTCCGCATTGATTTGAAGCTCAATCATGTGTTTCGCATGGATTTGAAGTTAACTCGTTTGTTTCGCATGCAGTCGAAGTTAAATCATGAATATCACAAGTATGTGAAGACAACCCATTTGTTTCGCAAGAATATGAAGCTAAACAATGTGTTTCGCATCGTTTTGAAGCTTAATCATGTGTTTCTCTTGGATTTGAAACTAACTCGTTTGTTTGGCATGCAGTTGATGCTAAATCAATTATATCACTAGCATTTGAATTTAAACCATTTCTTTCGCAAGAATATGAAGCTAAAACATGTGTTTCGCATTGATTTGAAGCTAAATCATGTGTTTCGCATGGATTTGAAGCTAACTCGTTTGTTTCGCATGCACTTGAAGCTAAATCATGTATATCATAAGTATTTGAAGCCAAATTATTTGTTTCGCTTGGATTTGAAGCCAAGCCTTCTACTTCGCATTGATTTGAAGCTAAATCATGTGTGTCGCATGAATTTGAATCTAAATCGTGTGTATGGCTTGGATTTGAAGCTAACTCGTCTGTTTCGCATGCAGTTGATTCTAAATCATATATACCACAAGTATCTGAAGCTAAATCATTTGTTTCGCACGAATTTGAATCTAATCCATGTGTTTCGCATGAATTTTAAGCTAAATCATGTGTTTCGCATGGAATTGAAGCTAACTCGTTTGTTTCGCATGCACTTGAAGCTAAATCATGTATATCATAAGTATTTGAAGCCAAATTATTTGTTTCGCTTGGATTTGGAGCCAAGCCTTCTACTTCGCATTGATTTGAAGCTAAATCATGTGTGTCGCATGAATTTGAATCTAAATCGTGTGTATCGCTTGGATTTGAAGCTAACTCGTCTGTTTCGCATGCAGTTGATTCTAAATCATATATACCACAAGTATCTGAAGCTAAATCATTTGTTTCGCACGAATTTGAATCTAATCCATGTGTTTCGCATGAATTTTAAGCTAAATCATGTGTTTCGCATGGATTTGAAGCTAAGCCTTCTACTTCGCATTGATTTGAAACTAAATCATGTGTTTCGCTTGGATTTGAAGCTAACACGTTTGTTTCGCCTGCATTTGAAGCTTTATCAATTATATCGCAAGTATTTGAAGCTAAATCGTTTGTGTCGCATGTATTTTAAGCTACGCCTTCTACTTCGCCTTGTTTTGAAGCTAAATCATGTATTTCGCATGCATTTGAAGCTAACTCGTTTGTTTCGCATGCAGTTGAACGTAAATCATGTATACCACAAGTATTTGAAGCTAAACCATTTGTTTCGCATTGATTTGAAGCTAATCCTTCAACTTCGCATTGATTTGAAGCTAAATCATTTGTTTCCCTTGGATTTGAAGGTAACGCGATTGTTTCGCCTGCGTTTGAAGCTATATGATGTATATCAGAAGTATTTGAAGCAAAATCATTTGATTCGCATGGATTTGAAGCTACGCCTTCTACTCCGCATTGATTTGAAGCAAAATCATGTGTTTCGCATGCATTTGAAGCTAAATCATGTGTTTTGCATGGATTTGTAGCTAAAACGTTTGTTTCGCCTGCAGTTGACACTATATCACTTATATCGCAAGTATTTGAATCTAAATCATTGGTTCCGCATGGATTTGAAGCTTAGCCTTCTACTTCGCATTGATTTGTAGCTAAATCATTTGTTTCGCATGGATTTGGAGCTAACTCGATAGTTTCTCCTGCATTTGATGCTATATCACTTATATCGCAAGTATCTGAACCTAAGGCATTTGTGTCGCATGGCTTTGAAGATAAGCCTTCTACTTTGCATTAATTTGAAGATAAATCATGTGTTTCGCTTGGATTTGAAGCTAACTCGTTTGTTTCGCCTGCATTTGAAGCTATATCTTTTACGTCGCAAGTATGTGAAACTAAATCATTTGTTTCGCATGGATTTTAAGCCGAATCATGTGTTTCGCATGGAATTGAATCTACCTGGTTTGTTTCGCCTCCAGTTGAATCTATATCACTTATATCGCAAGTATTTGAAACTAAATCATTTGTTCCGCATGTATCTGAAGCTACGCCTTCTACTTCGCATTGATTTTTTGCTACATCATGTGTTTCGCATGAATTTGATGCTAACTCGTTTGTTTCGCATGCATTTGAATCTGTTTCACATATATTCGCAAGTATTTGAGGATAAGTTATTTGATTCGCATGGATATGAAGCTAAGCCTCCTTCACTTCGCCCTGATTTGAAGCAAAATCATGTGTTTCGCTTTGATTGGAAGCTAAGTCATGTGTTTCGCATGGATTTGAAGCGATCTCGTTTGTTTCGCATGCAGTTGAAGCTAAATCATGTTTATCACAAGTATCTGAAACTAAACCATTTGTTTCGCAAGAATATGACGCTAAACCATGTGTTTCGCATGAATTTGAATCTAAATTATGTGTTTCGCTTGGATTTGAAACTAAGTCAGGTGTATCGCATGGATTTGAAGCTAACTCGTTTGTTTCGCCTCCATTTGAATCTATATTAATTATATTCGCAAGTATTTGAAGCTAAATCATTTGTTTCGCTTGGATTTGAAGCTAAACCTTCTATATCGCATTGATTTGAAGTTAGTCATGTTTTTTGCGTGGATTTGCAGCTAACTCGTTTGTTTCGCCTGCATTTGAAGCTATATCACTTCTATCGCAATTATTTGAATCTAAATCATTTGTTTCCCGCGGATTTGAAGCTAAGCCTTCTACATCGCATTGATTTAAGGCAATATCATTTGCTTCGCTTTTATTTGAATCTAAATCATGTGTTTCGCATGAATTTGAAACTAAATCATGCGTTTCATTAATTTCAAGCTATCGCGTTTGTTTCGCCTGCATTTGAAGCTATTTCATTTATATCGCAAGTATTTGAAAGTAACTCATATATTTCGCATGGATTTGATGCTAAGCTTTCAACTTCGCATTGATTTGAAACTAAATCATGTGATTCCCTTGAATGTGAATCTAACTCGTTTGTTTCGTATGCAGAAGAAGCTAAATCATGTTTATCACAATTATCTGAAGCTAAACCATTTGTTTCATAAGAATATGAAGCTAAACCATTTGTTTCGCATGAATTTGATTCTAAATCATGAGTTTCCCATGGATTTGGTGCTAAATCATGTGTTTCGCATGGATTTGAAGCTAACTCGTTTGTTTTGCATGGATTTGAAGATACCTCGTTTGTTTCGACTTTATTTGAATCTGTACCATTTATTTCGCAAGCATTTGAAGCTAATTCATTTGTGTCGCATGGATTTGATGCTAAGCATCTGCATCGCATTGATTTGAACCTAAATCATGTGTTTCGCATGCATTTGAAGCTTAATCATGTGTTCTGCATCGATTTGAAGCTAACTCGTTTGTTTCGCCTGCATTTGTAGCTATTTCATATATGAGGCAACTATTGGAAGCTAAAACATTCGTTTCGCATGGATTTGAAGCCAAGCCTTCTACTTCGCATTGATTTGAAGCTAAATTAAGTGCTTGGATTGGATTTGAAGCTAACTCGTTTGTTTCGCATGCAGTTGAATCCAAATCATGTATATCACAAGTACTTGAAGCTAAACAATTTGATTCGCATGGATTTGAAGCTAAGCCTTGTACTTCGCATTGATTTGAAACTAAATCATGTGTTTCCCTTGGATTTGAAGCTAACTCGTTTGTTTCGCATGCAGTTGAAGCGAAATCATGTATATCACAAGTATTTGAAGCTGAACCGTTTGCTTCGCATGAATTTGAAGCCAAATCATGTGTTTCGCATGGATTTGAAGCTAACGCGTTTCTTTCGTATGCAGTTGCAGCTAAATCATGTTTATCACAAGTATCTGAAGCTAACACATTTCTTTCGCAAGAATATGAAGCTAATCCATGTGTTTCGCATGAATTTGGAGCTAAATCATGTGTTTGGCCTGCATTTGAAGCTAACTCGTTTGTTTCGCCTGCATTTGAAGCTATTTCATTTATACCGCAAGAATTTGAAGCTAAATCATTCGTTTCACATGGATTTGAAGCTATGCCTTCTACTTGGCATTGAATTGAAGCTAAATCGCGTGTATCGCTTAGATATGAAGCTAACTCGTTCGTTTCGCATGCAGTTGAAGTTCAATCATGAATATCACAAGTATTTGAAGATAAACCAGTTGATTCGCATTGATTTGAAGTTAAGCCTTCTACTTCGCATTGATTTGAAGGTAATTGAAGTGTTTCGGTTGGATTTGAAGCTAACTCGTTTGTTTCGTCTGCAGTTGAAGCTAAATCATGTATATCAAAAATATTTGAAGCTAACCCATTTGATTCGCTTGGATTTGAAGCTAAGCCTTCTACTTCGCCTTGATTTGAAGTTAAATCATGTGTTCCGCATTGATTTGATGCTAAATCATGTGTTTCGCATGGATTTGAAGTTAACTCGTTTGTTTCGCATGCAGTCGAAGTTAAATCATGAATATCACAAGTATTTGAAGATAACCCATTTTTCGCAAGAATATGAAGCTAAACAATGTGCTTTGCATCGATATGAAGCTAAATCATGTGTTTCTCTTGCATTTTAAACAAACTCATTTGTTTCGCATGCAGTTGAAGCTGAATCATGTTTATCACAAGTATCTGAAGCTAAACCACTTGTTTCGCAAGAATATGAAGCTAAACCATGTGTTTTCATGGATTTGAAGCTAAATCATGTTTTTCGCATTGATTTGAAGCTAAGCCTTCTACTTCGCATAGATTTGAAGCTAAATCATTTGTGTCGCATGGATTTGAAGCTAAGCCTTCTACTTCGCATTGCTTTGAAACTAAATCATGTGTTTCGCTTGGGTTTGGAGCTAACTCGTTTGTTTCGCCTGCATTTGAAACTTTATCAATTATATCGGAAGTATTTGGAGCTAAATCATTTGTGTCGCATGGTTTTAAAGCTAAGCCTTCTACTTCGCATTGATTTGAAGCTAAATCATGTGTTAAGCATGGATTTGAAGCTAACTCGTTTGTTTTGCCCGCATTTGAAGCTATATCATTTATATCGCAAGTATATGAAGCTAAACCATGCGTTTCGCTTGGATTTGTAGCTAAATCATGTGTTTCGCATGGATTTGAAGCTAAGCCTTCTACTTCGCATTGATTTGAAGCTAAATCATGTGTTTCTCACAGATTTGAAGCTAACTCGTTTGTTTCGCCTGCATTTGATGCTATATCAATTATATCGCAAGTATTTGAAGCTAAATCATTTGTGTTGCACGGCTTTGAATATAAGCCTTCCACTTTGCATTAATTTGAAGGTAAATCATGTGTTTCGCTTGGATTTGAAGCTAAGCCTTCTGCTTCTCATTGATTTGAAACTAAACCATGTGTTTCGCTTGGATTTGAAGCTAACTCGTTTGTTTCGCCTGCATTTGAAGCTATGTCATTTATATCGCAAGTATATGAAGCTGAATCATTTGTGTTGAATGGCTTTGAAGCTAACTCGTTTCTTTCGCCTGCATTTGAAGCTATATCAATTATATCGCAAGTATTTGAAACTAAATCATGTGTTTCGCTTGGATTTGAAGCTACGCCCTGTACTTCGCATTGATTTGAAGCTAAATCATGTGTTTCGCCTGGATTTGAAGCTAACTCGTTTGTTTCCCCTGCATTTGAAGCTATATCATGTTTATCAAAAGTATCTGAATCTGAACCATTTGTTTCGCAAGAATATGAATCTAAACCATGTGTTGCGCATTGATTTGAAGCTAACTCGTTTGTTTCGCATGCAGTTGAAGGTAAATCCTGTATACCACAAGAATTTGAAGCAAAACCATTTGTTTCACATTGATTTGATGCTAAGCCTTCAACTTCGCATTGATTTGAAGCTAAATAATTTGTTTCCCTTCGATTTCAAGCTAACTCGATTGTTTCGCATGCAGTTGAAGATAAATCATGTTTATCACAAGTATCTGAAGCTAAACCACTTGTTTCGCAAGAATATGAAGCTAAACCATGTGTTTCGCATTGATTTGAAGCTAACTCGTTTGTTTTGCCTGCATTTGAACCTATTTCATTTATATCGCAAGTATTTGAAGCTAAATCATTTGTTTCGCATGGATTTGAAGCTAAACCATCTACATCGCATTGATATGAAGCTAAATCAAGTGTTTCGGTTGGATTTGATGCTAACTCGTTTGTATCGCATGCAGTTGAAGCTAATTCCTGTATATCATAAATATCTGAAGCTAAACAATTTGTTTCGCATGTATTTGATGCTAAACCACGTGTTACCCATGAATTTGAACCTGAATCATGTGTTTCGTAAGCATTTGAAGCTTAATCATGAATATCACAAGGATTTGAAGATAAACCAGTTGCTTCGCATGGATTTGAAGCTAAGCCTTCTACTTCGCATTGATTTGAAGCAAAATCATGTGTTTCGTTGGGATTTGAAGCTAACTCGATTGTTTCGCCTGCATTTGAACCTAAATCATGTATATTACAAGTATTTGAAGCTGAACCATTTGTTTTGCATGGATTTGAAGCCAAGCCTGCAACTTCACATTAATTTGAACCTAAATCATTTGTTTCGCATGCATTTCTAGCTTAATCATGTCTTTTGCATGGATTTGTAGCCAACTTGTTTGTTTCGCATGCACTTGAAGCTATATCAATTATATCGCAAGTATTGGAATCAAAGTCATTTGTCTCGCACGGATTTGTAGCTAAACCTTCTGCATCGCATTGATTTGAAAATGAATCAAGTTTTTCGCTTGGATTTGAATCTAACTCGTTTGCTTCGCCTGGATTAGAAGCTATATAATTTATATCGCAAGTATCTGAAGCTAAATCATTTGTTTCTCATGGATTTGAAGCTAAACCATCTACATCGCATTGATATGAAGCTAAATCAAGTGTTTCGGTTGGATTTGATGCTAACTCGTTTGTTTCGCATGCAGTTGAAGCTAATTCCTGTATATCATAAATATCTGAAGCTAAACAATTTGTTTCGCATGTATTTGACGCTATATCAATTATATCGCAAGTATTTGAAGCTAAATCATTTGTGTCGCATGGCTTTGAAGATAAGCCTTCTACTTTGCATTAATTTGAAGGTAAATCATGTGTTTCGCTTGGATTTGAAGGTAACTCGTTTGTTTCGCCTGCATTTGAAGCTATATCATTTATATCGCAAGTATGTGAAACTAAATCATTTCTTTCGCATGGATATGAAGCTATGCCTACTACTTCGCATTGATTTGTAACTAAATCATGTGTTTCGCATGGATTTGAAGGTAAATCATGTGTTTCGCATGGATTTGAAACTATCTCGTTTGTTTCGCCTGCATTTGAAGCTAAATCATGTTTATCACAAGTATCTGAATCTAAACCATTTGTTTCGCAAGAATATGAAGCTAAACCATGTGTTTCGCTTGGATTTGAAGGTAACTCATTTGTTTCGCCTGCATTTGAAGCTATATCATTTATATCGCAAGTATGTGAAGCTAAATCATTTGTTTCGCATGGATATGAAGCTATGTCTACTACTTCGCATTGATTTGAAACTAAATCATGTGTTTCGCATGGATTTGAAGCTAAATCATGTGTTTCGCATGGATGTGAAACTAACTCGACGTTTCGCCTGCATTTGAAGCTAAATCATGTTTATCACAAGTACCTGAATCTAAACCATTTGTTTCGCAAGAATATGAAGCTAAACCATGTGTTTCGCATGAATTTGAAGCTAAATCATTTGTGTCGCATGGCTTTGAAGCTAACTCGTTTGTTTCGCCTGCATTGAAGCTATATCACTTCTATCGCAAGTATTTGAAGCTAAATCATTTGTGTCGCATGGATTTGAAGCTAAGCCTTCTACTTCGCATTGATTTGAAACGAAATCATCTGTTTCGCTTGGATTTGAAGCTAACTCGTTTGTTTCGTCTGCATTTGAAGCTTTATCAATTATATCGCAAGTATTTGAAGCTAAACGATTTGTGTCGCATGGCTTTGAGGATAAGCCTTCTACTTCGCATTAATTTGAAGGTAAGTCATGTGTATCGTTTGGATTTGAAGCTATGTCTACTACTTCGCATTGATTTGAAGCTAAATCATGTCTTTCGCATGGATGTGAAAATAACGCGATGTTTCGCCTGCATTTGAAGCTAAATCATGTTTATCACAAGTACCTGAATATAAACCATTTGTTTTGCAAGAATATGAAGCTAAACCATGTGTTTCGCATGAATTTGAAGCTAAGTCATGTGTTTCGCACAGATTTGAAGCTAACTCGTTTGTTTCGCCTGCATTTGAAGCTATATCAATTATATTGCAAGTATTTGAAGCTAACTCATTTGTGTCGCATGGCTTTGAAGATAAGCCTTCTACTTTGCATTAATTTGAAGGTAAATCATGTGTTTCGCTTGGATTTGAATGTAACTCGTTTGTTTCGCCTGCATTTGAAGCTATATCATTTATATCGCAAGTATGTGAAACTAAATCATTTCTTTCGCATGGATATGAAGCTATGCCTACTACTTCGCATTGATTTGTAACTAAATCATTTGTTTCGCATGGATTTTAAGCTAAGCCTTCTGCATCGCATGAATTTGAAGCTAAATCATGTATTTCGCACAGATTTGAAGCTAACTCGTTTGTTCCGCCCTTATTTGAAGCTATATCATTTATATCGCAAGTCTGTGAAGCTAAATCATTTGTTTCGCATGGAGTTGAAGCTAAGGCTTCTACTTCGCATTGATTTGGCACTAAATCATGTGTTTCGCTTGGATTTGAAGCTAACTCGTTTGTTTCGCCTGCATTTGAAGCTATATCAATTATATCGCAAGTATTTGAAGCTAAATCATTGGTTTCGCATGGATATGAAGCTATGACTACTACTTCGCATTGATCTGAAACTAAATCATGTGTTTCGCATGGATTTGTAGCTAAGTTGTTTGTTTCGCATGCATTTGAAGCTAAATCAATCATATAGCAAGTATTTGAAGCAGAATCATTTGTGTCGCATGGCTTTGAGGATAAGCCTTCTACTTCGCATTAATTTGAAGGTAAGTCATGTGTTTCGCTTGGATTTGAAGCTATGTCTACTACTTCGCATTGATTTGAAGCTAAATCATGTCTTTCGCATGGATGTGAAAATAACGCGATGTTTCGCCTGCATTTGAAGCTAAATCATGTTTATCACAAGTACCTGAATATAAACCATTTGTTTTGCAAGAATATGAAGCTAAACCATGTGTTTCGCATGAATTTGAAGCTAAGTCATGTGTTTCGCACAGATTTGAAGCTAACTCGTTTGTTTCGCCTGCATTTGAAGCTATATCAATTATATTGCAAGTATTTGAAGCTAACTCATTTGTGTCGCATGGCTTTGAAGATAAGCCTTCTACTTTGCATTAATTTGAAGGTAAATCATGTGTTTCGCTTGGATTTGAATGTAACTCGTTTGTTTCGCCTGCATTTGAAGCTATATCATTTATATCGCAAGTATGTGAAACTAAATCATTTCTTTCGCATGGATATGAAGCTATGCCTACTACTTCGCATTGATTTGTAACTAAATCATTTGTTTCGCATGGATTTTAAGCTAAGCCTTCTGCATCGCATGAATTTGAAGCTAAATCATGTATTTCGCACAGATTTGAAGCTAACTCGTTTGTTCCGCCCTTATTTGAAGCTATATCATTTACATCGCAAGTATGTGAAGCTAACTCATTTGTTTCGCATGGAGTTGAAGCTAAGGCTTCTACTTCGCATTGATTTGACACTAAATCATGTGTTTCGCTTGGATTTGAAGCTAACTCGTTTGTTTCGCCTGCATTTGAAGCTATATCAATTATATCGCAAGTATTTGAATCTGAATCATTTGTGTCGCATGGCTTTGAGGATAAGCCTTCTAATTCGCATTAATTTGAAGGTAAATCATGTATTTCGCACAGATTTGAAGCTAACTCGTTTGTTCCGCCCTTATTTGAAGCTATATCATTTACATCGCAAGTCTGTGAAGCTAACTCATTTGTTTCGCATGGAGTTGAAGCTAAGGCTTCTACTTCGCATTGATTTGACACTAAATCATGTGTTTCGCTTGGATTTGAAGCTAACTCGTTTGTTTCGCCTGCATTTGAAGCTATATCATTTACGTCGCAAGTATTTGAAGCTAAATCATTTGTTTCGCTTGGATTTGAAGCTAACTCGTTTGTTTCGCCTGCATTTGAAGCTATATCAATTATATCGCAAGTATTTGAAGCTAAATCATTTGTGTTGCACGGCTTTGAAGCTAAGCCTTCTACTTCGCATTGATTTGAAGCTAAATCATGTGTTTCGCACAGATTTGAAGCTAACTCGTTTGTTTCGCCTGCATTTGATGCTATATCATTTATATCGCAAGTATTTAAAGCTAAATCATTTGTGTCGCATGGCTTGAAGCTAAGCCTTCTACTTCGCATTGATTTGAAGCTAAATCATGTGTTTCGCACAGATTTGAAGCTAACTCGTTTGTTTCGCCTGCATTTGATGCTATATCAATTATATCGCAAGTATTTGAAGCTAAATCATTTGTGTTGCATGGCTTTGAATATAAGCCTTCCACTTTGCATTAATTTGAAGGTAAATCATGTGTTTCGCTTGGATTTGAAGCTAAGCCTTCTGCTTCGCATTGATTTGGAACTAAATCATGTGTTTTACTTGGATTTGAAGCTAACTCGTTTGTTTCGCATGCATTTGAAGCTGTATCAATTATATCGCAAGTATTTGAAGCTAAATCATTTGTGTCGCATGGCTTGGAAGATAAGCCTTCTACTTTGCATTAATTTGAAGGTAAATCATGTGTTTCGCTTGAATTTGAAGCGAACTCGTTTGTTTCGACTGCATTTGAAGCTATATCATTCAATCGCAAGTATGTGAAGCTAAATAATCTGTTCCGCATGAATTTTAAGCTAAATCATGTGTTTCGCATGGATTTGAAGCTACCTCGTTTGTTTCGCCTGCAGTTGAATCTATATCACTTATATCGCAAGTATTTGAAGCTAAATCATTTGTTCCGCATGGATATGAAGCTAAGCCACCTACTTCGCATTGATTTGAAGCTAAATCATGTGTTTCGCACAGATTTGAAGCTAACTCGTTCGTTTCGCCTGCATTTGAAGCTTTATCAATTATATCGCAAGTATTTGAAGCTAAACGATTTCTGTCGCCTGGCTTTGAGGATAAGCCTTCTAATTCGCATTGATTTGAAACTAAACCATGTGTTTCGTTTGGATTTGAAGCTAACTCGTTTGCTTCGCCTGCGTTTGAAGCTAAATCAATCATATCGCAAGTATTTGAAGCAGAATCATTTGTGTTTCATGGCTTTGAGGATAAGCCTTCTAATTCGCATTAATTTGAAGGTAAATCATGTATTTCGCCTGGATTTGAAGCTAACTCGTTTGTTTCGCCTGCATTTGAGGCTATATCATTTATATCGCTAGTATGTGAAGCTAAATCATTTGTTTCGCATGGATATGAAGCTATGTCTACTACTTCGCATTGATTTGAAACTAAATCATGTGTTTCGCACAGATTTGAAGCTAACTCGTTTGTTTCGCCAGCATTTGATGCTATATCATTTATATCCCAAGTATTTGAAGCTAAATCATTTGTGTTGCATGGCTTTGAATATAAGCCTTCCACTTTGCATTAATTTGAAGGTAAATCATGTGTTTCGCTTGGATTTGAAGCTAAGCCTTCTGCTTCGCATTGATTTGGAACTAAATCATGTGTTTCACTTGGATTTGAAGCTAACTCGTTTGTTTCGCATGCATTTGAAGCTATATCAATTATATCGCAAGTATTTGAAGCTAAATCATTTATGTCGCATGGCTTGGAAGATAAGCCTTCTACTTTGCATTAATTTGAAGGTAAATCATGTGTTTCGCTTGAATTTGAAGCGAACTCGTTTGTTTCGACTGCATTTGAAGCTATATCATTCAATCGCAAGTATGTGAAGCTAAATAATCTGTTCCGCATGAATTTTAAGCTAAATCATGTGTTTCGCATGGATTTGAAGCTACCTCGTTTGTTTCGCCTGCAGTTGAATCTATATCACTTATATCGCAAGTATTTGAAGCTAAATCATTTGTTCCGCATGGATATGAAGCTAAGCCACCTACTTCGCATTGATTTGAAGCTAAATCATGTGTTTCGCACAGATTTGAAGCTAACTCGTTCGTTTCGCCTGCATTTGAAGCTTTATCAATTATATCGCAAGTATTTGAAGCTAAACGATTTCTGTCGCCTGGCTTTGAGGATAAGCCTTCTAATTCGCATTGATTTGAAACTAAACCATGTGTTTCGTTTGGATTTGAAGCTAACTCGTTTGCTTCGCCTGCATTTGAAGCTAAATCAATCATATCGCAAGTATTTGAAGCAGAATCATTTGTGTCGCATGGCTTTGAGGATAAGCCTTCTAATTCGCATTAATTTGAAGGTAAATCATGTATTTCGCCTGGATTTGAAGCTAACTCGTTTGTTTCGCCTGCATTTGAGGCTATATCATTTATATCGCTAGTATGTGAAGCTAAATCATTTGTTTCGCATGGATATGAAGCTATGTCTACTACTTCGCATTGATTTGAAACTAAATCATGTGTTTCGCACAGATTTGAAGCTAACTCGTTTGTTTCGCCAGCATTTGATGCTATATCATTTATATCGCAAGTATTTAAAGCTAAATCATTTGTGTCGCATGGCTTTGAAGCTAAGCCTTCTACTTCGCATTGATTTGAAGCTAAATCATGTGTTTCGCACAGATTTGAAGCTAACTCGTTTGTTTCGCCTGCATTTGATGCTATATAAATTATATCGCAAGTATTTGAAGCTAAATCATTTGTGTTGCATGGCTTTGAATATAAGCCTTCCACTTTGCATTAATTTGAAGGTAAATCATGTGTTTCGCTTGGATTTGAAGCTAAGCCACCTACTTCGCATTGATTTGAAGCTAAATCATGTGTCTCGCTTGGTTTTAAAGCTAACTCGTTTGTTTCGCATGCGGTTGAAGCTAAATCATATTTATCTCAAGTATATGAAGCTAAACCATTTGTTTCGCAAGAATATGAAGCTAAACCATGTGTTTCGCTTGGATTTGAAGCTAAATCATGTGTTTCCCATGGATTTGAAACTAACTCGTTTGTTTCGCCTGCATTTGAAGCTAAATCATGTTTATCACAAGTATCTGAAGCTAAACCACTTGTTTCGCAAGCATATGAAGCTAAACCACGTGTTTCGCATGAATTTGAAGCTAAATCATGTGTTTCGCATAGACTTGAAGCTAACTCGTTTGTTTTGCCTGCATTTGAAGCTATATTAATTATATCGCAAGTATTTGAAGCTAAATCATTTGTGTCGCATGGCTTTGAGGATAAGCCTTCTACTTCGCATTAATTTGAAGGTAAATCATGTGTTTCGCTTGGATTTGAAGCTAACTCGTTTGTTTCGCCTGCATTTGAAGCTATATCATTTATGTCGCAAATATTTGAATCTAAATCATTTGTTTCGCATGGATTTGAAGCTAAGCCTTCTACTTGGCATTGATTTGAAACCAAATCATGTGTTTCGCTTGGATTTGAAGCTAACTCGTTCATTTCGCCTGGATTTGAAGCTTTAACAATTTTATCGCAAGTATTTGATGCTAAACGATTTGTGTCGCATGGCTTTGAGGATAAGCCTCCTACTTCGCATTAATTTGAAGGTAAATCATGTGTTTCTCTTGGATTTGAAGCTAACTCGTTTGTTTCGCCTGCATTTGAAGCTATATCATTTATATCGCAAGTATGTGGAACTGAATCATTTGTTTCGGATGGATTTGAAGCTAAGCCTTCTGATTCGCATTGATTTGAAACTAAATCATGTGTTTCGCATGGATTTGAAGCTAAGCCTTCTGCTTCGCATTGATTTGAAGCTAAGCCTTCTGCTTCGCATTGATTTGAAACTAAATCATGTGTTTCGCATGGATTTGAAGCTAAGCCTTCTACTTCACATTGATTTGAAACTAAATCATGTGGTTCGCATGGATTTGAAGCTAAACCATGTGTTTCGCACAGATTTGAAGCTAACTCGTTTGTTTCGCCAGCATTTGATGCTATATCATTTATATCGCAAGTATTTAAAGCTAAATCATTTGTGTCGCATGGCTTTGCAGATAAGCCTTCCACTTTGCATTAATTTGAAGGTAAATCATGTTTTCGCTTGGATTTGAAGCTAAGCCTTCTACTTTGCATTGATTTGGAACTAAATCATGTGTTTCGCTTGGATTTGAAGCTAACTCGTTTGTTTCGCCTGCATTTGAAGCTATATCATTTATATCGCAAGTATCTGAACCTAAACCATTTGTTTCGCAAGAATATGAAGCTAAACCATGTGTTTCGCATGAATTTGAAGATAAATCATGTGTTTTGCATGGATTTGAAGCTAACTCGTTTGTTTCGCCTGCATTTGAAGCTATTTCAATTATATCTCAAGTAGATGAAGGTAACTCAAATATTTCGCATGGATTTGAAGCTAAGCTATCAACTTCGCAGTGATTGGAAGCTAAATCAAGTGTTTCGCACAGATTTGAAGCTAACTCGATTGTTTCGCCCTTATTTGAAGCTATATCGTTTATATCGCAAGTCTGTGAAGCCAAATCATTTGTTTCGCATGGAGTTGAAGCTAAGGCTTCTACTTGGCATTGATTTGACACTAAATCATGTGTTTCGCACAGATTTGAAGCTAACTCGTTTGTTTCGCCTGCATTTGAAGCTATATTAATTATATCGCAAGTATTTGAAGCTAAATCATTTGTGTCGCATGGCTTTGAGGATAAGCCTTCTACTTCGCATTAATTTGAAGGTAAATCATGTGTTTCGCTTGGATTTGAAGCTAACTCGTTTGTTTCGCCTGCATTTGAAGCTATATCATTTATGTCGCAAATATTTGAATCTAAATCATTTGTTTCGCATGGATTTGAAGCTAAGCCTTCTACTTGGCATTGATTTGAAACCAAATCATGTGTTTCGCTTGGATTTGAAGCTAACTCGTTCATTTCGCCTGGATTTGAAGCTTTATCAATTTTATCGCAAGTATTTGATGCTAAACGATTTGTGTCGCATGGCTTTGAGGATAAGCCTTCTACTTCGCATTAATTTGAAGGTAAATCATGTGTTTCGCTTGGATTTGAAGCTAACTCGTTTGTTTCGCCTGCATTTGAAGCTATATCATTTATATCGCAAGTATGTGGAACTGAATCATTTGTTTCGCATGGGTTTGAAGCTGAGCCTTCTGATTCGCATTGATTTGAAACTAAATCATGTGTTTCGCATGGATTTGAAGCTAAGCCTTCTGCTTCGCATTGATTTGAAGCTAAGCCTTCTGCTTCGCATTGATTTGAAACTAAATCATGTGTTTCGCATGGATTTGAAGCTAAGCCTTCTGCTTCGCATTGATTTGAAACTAAATCATGTGTTTCGCATGGATTTGAAGCTAAGCCTTCTACTTCACATTGATTTGAAACTAAATCATGTGGTTCGCATGGATTTGAAGCTAAACCGTGTGTTTCGCACAGATTTGAAGCTAACTCGTTTGTTTCGCCTGCATTTGAAGCTATATCATTTCTATCGCAAGTATCTGAACCTAAACCATTTGTTTCGCAAGAATATGAAGCTAAACCATGTGTTTCGCATGAATTTGAAGATAAATCATGTGTTTTGCATGGATTTGAAGCTAACTCGTTTGTTTCGCCTGCATTTGAAGCTATTTCAATTATATCTCAAGTAGATGAAGGTAACTCAAATATTTCGCATGGATTTGAAGCTAAGCTTTCAACTTCGCAGTGATTGGAAGCTAAATCATGTGTTTCGCACAGATTTGAAGCTAACTCGTTTGTTTCGCACTTATTTGAAGCTATACCATTTATATCGCAAGTCTGTGAAGCTAAATCATTTGTTTCGCATGGAGTTGAAGCTAAGGCTTCTACTTCGCATTGATTTGACCCTAAATCATGTGTTTCGCACAGATTTGAAGCTAACTCGTTTGTTTCGCCTGCATTTGAAGCTATATTAATTATATCGCAAGTATTTGAAGCTAAATCATTTGTGTCGCATGGCTTTGAGGGTAAGCCTTCTACTTCGCATTAATTTGAAGGTAAATCGTGTGTTTCGCTTGGATTTGAAGCTAACTCGTTTGTTTCGCCTCCATTTGAAGCTATATCATTTATGTCGCAAAAATTTGAATCTAAATCATTTGTTTCGCATGGATTTGAAGCTAAGCCTTCTACTTCGCATTGATTTGAAACCAAATCATGTGTTTCGCTTGGATTTGAAGCTAACTCGTTCATTTCGCCTGGATTTGAAACTTTATCAATTTTATCGCAAGTATTTGATGCTAAACGATTTGTGTCGCATGGCTTTGAGGATATGCCTTCTACTTCGCATTAATTTGAAGGTAAATCATGTGTTTCGCTTGGATTTGAAGCTAACTCGTTTGTTTCGCCTGCATTTGAAGCTATATCATTTATATCGCAAGTATGTGGAACTGAATCATTTGTTTCGCATGGATTTGAAGCTAAGCCTTCTGATTCGCATTGATTTGAAACTAAATCATGTGTTTCGCATGGATTTGAAGCTAAGCCTTCTACTTCACATTGATTTGAAGCTAAGCCTTCTGCTTCGCATTGATTTGAAGCTAAGCCTTCTGCTTCGCATTGATTTGAAACTAAATCATGTGTTTCGCATGGATTTGAAGCTAAGCCTTCTGCTTCGCATTGATTTGAAACTAAATCATGTGTTTCGCATGGATTTGAAGCTAAGCCTTCTACTTCACATTGATTTGAAACTAAATCATGTGGTTCGCATGGATTTGAAGCTAAACCATGTGTTTCGCACAGATTTGAAGCTAACTCGTTCATTTCGCCTGGATTTGAAGCTTTATCAATTTTATCGCAAGTATTTGATGCTAAACGATTTGTGTCGCATGGCTTTGAGGATATGCCTTCTACTTCGCATTAATTTGAAGGTAAATCATGTGTTTCGCTTGGATTTGAAGCTAACTCGTTTGTTTCGCCTGCATTTGAAGCTATATCATTTATATCGCAAGTATGTGGAACTGAATCATTTGTTTCGCATGGATTTGAAGCTAAGCCTTCTGATTCGCATTGATTTGAAACTAAATCATGTGTTTCGCATGGATTTGAAGCTAAGCCTTCTACTTCACATTGATTTGAAACTAAATCATGTGGTTCGCATGGATTTGAAGCTAAACCATGCGTTTCGCACAAATTTGAAGCTAACTCGTTTGTTTCGCCTGCATTTGAAGCTATATCAATTATATCGCAAGTATTTGAAGCTAAATCATTTGTGTCGCATGCTTTGAAGATAAGCCTTCTACTTTGCATTAATTTGAAGGTAAATCATGTGTTTCGCTTGGATTTGAAAGCAACTCGTTTGTTTCGCCTGCATTTGAAGCTATTTCATTTATTTCGCAAGTATTTGGAGCTAAATCATTTGATGCGCATGGATTTGAAGCTAAGCTTTTTACTTCGCATTGATTTGAAGCTAAATCATGTGATTCGCTTCTATTTGAAGCTAAGCCTTCTACTTCGCATTGATTTAAAGCTAAATCATGTGTTTCGCATGGATTTGAAGCTAACTCGTTTGATTCGCCTCCATTTGAAGCTACATCACTTATATTCGCAAGTATTTGAAGCCAAATCAGTTGTTTCGCATTGATTTGTAGCTAAGCTTTCTACTTCGAATTGATTTTAAGCTAAATCATTTGATTCGCATGGATTTGAAGCTAACTTTTCTACTTCGCATTGATTTTAAGCTAAATCATGTGTTTCGCTTGGATTTAAAGCTAAGCCATCTACTTCGCATTGATTTGAAGCTAAATCATGTGTTTCGCATGGATTTGAAGCTAACTCGTTTGTTTCGCATGCAGTTGAAGCTAAATCAAGTATATCACAAGCATTTGAAGCGAAAACATTTGATTCACATAGTTTTTAAGCTAAGCCTTCTACTTCGCATTAATTTGAAGGTAAATCATGTGTTTCGCTTGGATTTGAAGCTAACTCGTTTGTTTCGCCTGCATTTGAAGCTATATCATTTATATCGCAAGTATGTGGAACTGAATCATTTGTTTCGCATGGATTTGCAGCTAAGCCTTCTGATTCGCATTGATTTGAAACTAAATCATGTGTTTCGCATGGATTTGAAGCTAAGCCTTCTGCTTCGCATTGATTTGAAACTAAGCCTTCTGCTTCGCATTGATTTGAAACTAAATCATGTGTTTCGCATGGATTTGAAGCTAAGCCTTCTGCTTCGCATTGATTTGAAACTAAATCATGTGTTTCGCATGGATTTGAAGCTAAGCCTTCTACTTCACATTGATTTGAAAATAAATCATGTGGTTCGCATGGATTTGAAGCTAAACCATGTGTTTCGCACAGATTTGAAGCTAACTCGTTTGTTTCGCCTGCATTTGAAGCTATATCATTTATATCGCAAGTATCTGAACCTAAACCATTTGTTTCGCAAGAATATGAAGCTAAACCATGTGTTTCGCATGAATTTGAAGATAAATCATGTGTTTTGCATGGATTTGAAGCTAACTCGTTTGTTTCGCCTGCATTTGAAGCTATTTCAATTATATCTCAAGTAGATGAAGGTAACTCAAATATTTCGCATGGATTTGAAGCTAAGCTTTCAACTTCGCAGTGATTGGAAGCTAAATCATGTGTTTCGCACAGATTTGAAGCTAACTCGTTTGTTTCGCCCTTATTTGAAGCTATACCATTTATATCGCAAGTCTGTGAAGCTAAATCATTTGTTTCGCGTGGAGTTGAAGCTAAGGCTTCTACTTCGCATTGATTTGACACTAAATCATGTGTTTCGCACAGATTTGAAGCTAACTCGTTTGTTTCGCCTGCATTTGAAGCTATATTAATTATATCGCAAGTATTTGAAGCTAAATCATTTGTGTCGCATGGCTTTGAGGATAAGCCTTCTACTTCGCATTAATTTGAAGGTAAATCGTGTGTTTCGCTTGGATTTGAAGCTAACTCGTTTGTTTCGCCTCCATTTGAAGCTATATCATTTATGTCGCAAAAATTTGAATCTAAATCATTTGTTTCGCATGGATTTGAAGCTAAGCCTTCTACTTCGCATTGATTTGAAACCAAATCATGTGTTTCGCTTGCATTTGAAGCTAACTCGTTCATTTCGCCTGGATTTGAAGCTTTATCAATTTTATCGCAAGTATTTGATGCTAAACGATTTGTGTCGCATGGCTTTGAGGATATGCCTTCTACTTCGCATTAATTTGAAGGTAAATCATGTGTTTCGCTTGGATTTGAAGCTAACTCGTTTGTTTCGCCTGCATTTGAAGCTATATCATTTATATCGAAAGTATGTGGAACTGAATCATTTGTTTCGCATGGATTTGAAGCTAAGCCTTCTGATTCGCATTGATTTGAAACTAAATCATGTGTTTCACATGGATTTGAAGCTAAGCCTTCTACTTCACATTGATTTGAAACTAAATCATGTGGTTCGCATGGATTTGAAGCTAAACCATGCGTTTCGCACAAATTTGAAGCTAACTCGTTTGTTTCGCCTGCATTTGAAGCTATATCAATTATATCGCAAGTATTTGAAGCTAAATCATTTGTGTCGCATGGCTTTGAAGATAAGCCTTCTACTTTGCATTAATTTGAAGCTAAATCATACGTTTCGCTTGGATTTGAAGCTAACTCGTTTGTTCGGCCTGCATTTGAGGCTATATCATTTATATGACAAGCATTTGAAGCTAAATCATTTGTGTCGCATGGATTTGAAGCTAAGCCTTCTACTTCGCATTGATTTGAAACTAAATCATGTGTTTCGCAAGTATTAGAAGCTAAATCATTTGTGTCGCATGGCTTTGAAGCTAACTCGTTTGTTTCGCCTGCATTGAAGCTATATCACTTCTATCGCAAGTATTTGAAGCTAAATCATTTGTGTCGCATGGCTTTGAAGCTAACACGTTTGTTTCGCCTGCATTGAAGCTATATCACTTCTATCGCAAGTATTTGAAGCTAAATCATTTGTGTCGCATGGATTTGAAGCTAAGCCTTCTACTTCGCACTGATTTGAAGCTAAATCATGTGTTTCGCACAGATTTGAAGCTAACTCGTTTGTTTCGCCTGCATTTGATGCTATATCATTTATATCGCAAGTATTTAAAGCTAAATCATTTGTGTCGCATGGCTTTGAAGCTAAGCCTTCTACTTCGCATTGATTTGACGCTAAATCATGTGTTTCGCATAGATTTGAAGCTAACTCGTTTGTTTCGCCTGCATTTGATGCTATATCAATTATATTGCAAGTATTTGAAGCTAAATCATTTGTGTTGCATGGCATTGAAGATAAGCCTTCCACTTTGCATTAATTTGAAGATAAATCATGTGTTTCGCTTGGATTTGAAGCTAAGTCATGTGTTTCGCACAGATTTGAAGCTAACTCGTTTGTTTCGCCTGCATTTGAAGCTATATCAATTATATCGCAAGTATTTGAAGCTAAATCATTTGTGTCGCATGGCTTTGAAGATAAGCCTTCTACTTTGCATTAATTTGAAGGTAAATCATGTGTTTCGCTTGGATTTGAAGGTAACTCGTTTGTTTCGCCTGCATTTGAAGCTATATCATTTATATCGCAAGTATGTGAAACTAAATCATTTCTTTCGCATGGATATGAAGCTATGCCTACTACTTCGCATTGATTTGTAACTAAATCATGTGTTTCGCATGGATTTGAAGGTAAATCATGTGTTTCGCATGGATTTGAAACTATCTCGTTTGTTTCGCCTGCATTTGAAGCTAAATCATGTTTATCACAAGTATCTGAATCTAAACCATTTGTTTCCCAACAATATGAAGCTAAACCATGTGTTTCGCTTGGATTTGAAGGTAACTCGTTTGTTTCGCCTGCATTTGAAGCTATATCATTTATATCGCAAGTATGTGAAGCTAAATCATTTGTTTCGCATGGATTTTAAGCTAAGCCTTCTGCATCGCATGAATTTGAAGCTAAATCATGTATTTCGCACAGATTTGAAGCTAACTCGTTTGTTCCGCCCTTATTTGAAGCTATATCATTTATATCGCAAGTCTGTGAAGCTAACTCATTTGTTTCGCATGGAGTTGAAGCTAAGGCTTCTACTTCGCATTGATTTGACACTAAATCTTGTGTTTCGCTTGGATTTGAAGCTAACTCGTTTGTTTCGCCTGCATTTGAAGCTATATCAATTATATCGCAAGTATTTGAATCTGAATCATTTGTGTCGCATGGCTTTGAGGATAAGCCTTCTACTTCGCATTAATTTGAAGGTAAATCATGTGTTTCGCTTGGATTTAAAGCTAACTCGTTTGTTTTGCCTACATTTGAAGGTATATCATTTATATCGTAAGTATGTGAAGCTAAATCATTTGTTTCGCATGGATTTGAACCTAAGCCTTCTGCTTCGCATTGATTTGAAACTAAGCCTTCTGCTTCGCATTGATTTGAAACTAAATCATGTGTTTCGCATGGATTTGAAGCTACTCCTTCTACTTCACATTGATTTGAAGCAAAATCATGTGTTTCGCACAGATTTGAAGCTAACTTGTTTGTTTCGGCTGCATTTGAAGCTATATCAATTGTACCGCAAGTATTTGAAGCTAAATCATTTGTGTCGCATGGCTTTGAAGATGAGCCTTCTGCTATGCATTAATTTGAAGCTAATATCATGTGTTTCGCTTGGATTTGAAGGTAACTCGTTTGTTTCGCCTGCATTTGAAGCTATATCAATTATATCGCAGGTATTTGAAGTTAAATCATTTGTGTTGCATGGCTTTGAAGCTAACTCGCTTGTTTCGCCTGCATTGAAGCTATATCACTTCTATCGCAAGTATTTGAAGCTAAATCATTTGTGTCGCATGGATTTGAAGCTAAGCCTTCTACTTCGCATTGATTTGAAACTAAATCATCTGTTTCGCTTGGATTTGAAGCTAACTCGTTCGTTTCGCCTGCATTTGAAGCTTTATCAATTATATCGCAAGTATTTGAAGCTAAACGATTTTTGTCGCCTGGCTTTGAGGATAAGCCTTCTAATTCGCATTGATTTGAAACTAAACCATGTGTTTCGCTTGGATTTGAAGCTAACTCGTTTGCTTCGCCTGCATTTGAAGCTAAATCAATCATATCGCAAGTATTTGAAGCAGAATCATTTGTGTCGCATGGCTTTGAGGATAAGCCTACTAATTCGCATTAATTTGAAGGTAAATCATGTATTTCGCCTGGATTTGAAGCTAACTCGTTTGTTTCGCCTGCATTTGAGGCTATATCACTTATATCGCTAGTATGTGAAGCTAAATCATTTGTTTCGCATGGATATGAAGCTATGTCTACTACTTCGCATTGATTTGAAACTAAATCATGTGTTTCGCACAGATTTGAAGCTAACTCGTTTGTTCCGCCTGCATTTGATGCTATATCATTTATATCGCAAGTATTTAAAGCTAAATCATTTGCGTCGCATGGCTTTGAAGCTAAGCCTTCTACTTCGCATTGATTTGAAGCTAAATCATGTGTTTCGCACAGATTTGAAGCTAACTCGTTTGTTTCGCCTGCATTTGATGCTATATCAATTATATCGCAAGTATTTGAAGCTAAATCATTTGTGTTGCATGGCTTTGAGTATAAGCCTTCCACTTTGCATTAATTTGAAGGTAAATCATGTGTTTCGCTTGGATTTGAAGCTAAGCCTTCTACTTCGCATTGATTTGGAACTAAATCATGTGTTTCACTTGGATTTGAAGCTAACTCGTTTGTTTCGCATGCATTTGAAGCTATATCAATTATATCGCAAGTATTTGAAGCTAAATCATTTGTGTCGCATGGCTTTGAGGATAAGCCTTCTACTTCGCATTAATTTGAAGGTAAATCATGTATTTCGCTTGGATTTGAAGCTAACTCGTTTGTTTCGCCTGCATTTGAAGCTATATCATTTATATCGCAAGTATGTGAAACTAAATCATTTGTTTCGCATGGATTTGAAGCTAAGCCTTTTGCTTCGCATTGATTTGAAGCTAAGCCTTCTGCTTCGCATTGATTTGAAACTAAATCATGTGTTTCGCATGGATTTGAAGCTAAGACTTCTACTTCACATTGATTTGAAACTAAATCATGTGGTTCGCATGGATTTGAAGCTAAACCATGTGTTTCGCACAGATTTGAAGCTAACTCGTATGTTTAGCCTGCATTTGAAGCTATATCAATTATATCGCAAGTATTTGAAGCTAAATCATTTATGTCGCATGGCTTGGAAGATAAGCCTTCTACTTTGCATTAATTTGAAGGTAAATCATGTGTTTCGCTTGAATTTGAAGCGAACTCGTTTGTTTCGACTGCATTGGAAGCTATATCATTCAATCGCAAGTATGTGAAGCTAAATAATCTGTTCCGCATGAATTTTAAGCTAAATCATGTGTTTCGCATGGAATTGAAGCTACCTGGTTTGTTTCGCCTGCATTTGAAGCTAGTTCACTTGTATCGCAAGTATTTGAAGAAAAATCATTTGTTTCGCATGGATTTGAAGCTACCTCGTTTGTTTCGCCTGCAGTTGAATCTATATCACTTATATCGCAAGTATTTGAAGCTAAATCATTTGTTCCGCATGGATATGAAGCTAAGCCACCTACTTCGCATTGATTTGAAGCTAAATCATGTGTTTCGCATGGATTTGATGCTAACTCGTTTGTTTCGCATGCGGTTGAAGCTAAATCATGTTTATCACAAGTATATGAAGCTAAACCATTTGTTTCGCAAGAATATGAAGCTAAACCATGTGTTTCGCTTGGATTTGAAGCTAAATCATGTGTTTCGCATGGATTTGAAATTAACTCGTTTGCTTCGCCTGCATTTGAAGCTAAATCATGTTTATCACAAGTAACTGAATCTAAACCATTTGTTTCGCAACAATATGAAGCTAAACCACGTGTTTCGCATGAATTTGAAGCTAAATGATGTGTTTCGCATAGACTTGAAGCTAACTCGTTTGTTTCGCCTGCATTTGAATCTATATCACTTCTATCGCAGGTATCTGAAGCTAAATCATTCGTATGGCATCGATTTGAAGCTAAGCCTTCTACTTCGCATTGATTTGAAGCTAAATCGTATGTTTCGCTTGGATTTTAAACTAACTCGTCTGTTTCGCATGCAGTTGAAGCTAAATCGTGTTTATCACAAGTATCTGAATCTAAGCCACTTGTTTCGCATGCATATGAAGCTAAACCATGTGCTTCGCATTGATTTGAAGCTAAATCATGTGTTCCGCATGGATTTAAAGCTAACTCGTTCGTTTTGCCTACATTTGAAGGTATATCGTTTATATCGCAAGTATTTGAAGCTAAATCATTTGTTTCGTATGAATTTTAAGCTAAATCATGTGTTTCGCATGGAATTGAAGCTACCTGGTTTGTTTCGCCTGCATTTGAAGCTATATCATTTACGTCGCAAGTATTTGAAGCTAAATCATTTGTTTCGCATGGATTTGAAGTTAAGCCATCTACTTCGCAATGATTTGAAACTAAATCATCTGTTTCGCTTGGATTTGAAGCTAACTCGTTTGTTTCGCCTGCATTTGAAGCTTTATCAATTATATCGCAAGTATTTGAAGCTAAACGATTTGTTTCGCATGGCTTTGAGGATAAGCCTTCTACTTCGCATTGATTTGAAAATAAACCTATATCAAATCTATCGCAAGCATTTGAAGCTAAATCATTTGTGTCGCATGGATTTGAAGCTAAGCCTTCGACTTCGCATTGATTTGAAGCTAAATCATGTGTTTCGCACAGATTTGAAGCTAACTCGTTTGTTTCGCCTGCATTTGATGCTATATCATTTATATCGCAAGTATTTAAAGCTAAATCATTTGTGTCGCATGGCTTTGAAGCTAAGCCTTCTACTTCGCATTGATTTGAAGCTAAATCATGTGTTTCGCACAGATTTGAAGCTAACTCGTTTGTTTCGCCTGCATTTGATGCTATATCATTTATATCGCAAGTATTTGAAGCTAAATCATTTGTGTTGCATGGCTTTGAAGCTAAGCCTTCAACTTCGCATTGATTTGAAGCTAAATCATGTGTTTCGCACAGATTTGAAGCTAACTCGTTTGTTTCGCCTGCATTTGATGCTATATCATTTATATCGCAAGTATTTAAAGCTAAATCATTTGTGTCGCATGGCTTTGAAGCTAAGCCTTCTACTTCGCATTGATTTGAAGCTAAATCATGTGTTTCGAAAAGATTTGAAGCTAACTCGTTTGTTTCGCCTGCATTTGATGCTATATCATTTATATCGCAAGTATTTAAAGCTAAATCATTTGTGTCGCATGGCTTTGAAGCTAAGCCTTCTACTTCACATTGATTTGAAGCTAAATCATGTGTTTCGCACAGATTTGAAGCTAACTCGTTTGTTTCGCCTGCATTTGATGCTATATCAATTATATCGCAAGTATTTGAAGCTAAATCATTTGTGTTGCATGGCTTTGAATATAAGCCTTCCACTTTGCATTAATTTGAAGGTAAATCATGTGTTTCGCTTGGATTTGAAGCTAACTCGTTTGTTCCGATTGCATTTGAAGCTATATCAATTATATCGCAAGTATTTGAAGCTAAATCATTTGTGTCGCATGGCTTTGAGGATAAGCCTTCTACTTCGCATTAAGTTGAAGGTAAATCATGTGTTTCGCTTGGATTTGAAGGTAACTCGTTTATTTCGCCTGCATTTGAAGCTAAATCATGTTTATCACAAGTATCTGAATCTAAACCATTTGTTTCGCAAGAATATGAACTACACCATGTGTTTCGCATGAATTTGAAGCTAAATCATGTGTTTCGCACAGATTTGAAGCTAACTCGTTTGTTTCGCCCTTATTTGAAACTATATCATTTATATCGCAAGTTTGTGAAGCTAAATCATTTGTTTCGCATGGATTTGAAGCTAACCCTTCTACTTCTCATTGATTTGAAACTAAATCGTGTGTTTCGCTTGAATTTGAAACTAACTCGTTTGTTGGGCCTGCATTTGATGCTATATCAATTATATCGCAAGTATTTGAAGCTAAATCATTTGTGTCGAATAGCTTTGAAGCTAACTCGTTTGTTTCGCCTGCATTTGATGCTATATCAATTATATCGCAAGTATTTGAAGCAAAATCATTTGTGCCGCATAGCTTTGAAGCTAACTCGTTTGTTTCGCCTGCATTTGAAGCTATATCATGCATATCACAAGTATTTGAGACTAAATCATTTGATTCGCGTCGATTTGAAGCTAAGCTTTCTACTTCGCATTGATTTGAAGCTAAATCATTTGTTTCGCTTGGATTTGCAGCTAAGCCTTCTACTTCGCATTCATTAAAATCTAAGTCATGGGTTTCGCATGGATATGAAGCTAAGCCTTCTACTTCGCATTCATTTGAAGCTAAATCATGTGTTTCGCTTGGATTTGATGCTATCTCGTGTGTTTCTTATGCAGTTTAATTTAAATCATGTATATCGCAAGTATTTGAAGCTAAACCATTTGTTTCGCATTGATTTGAAGCTAAGAATTCAACTTCGCATTGATTTGAAGCTAAATCATTTGTTTCCCTTGGATTTGAAGCTAACGCGATTGTTTCGCATGCAGTTGAAGCTAAATCATGTTCATCACAACTATCTGAAGCTAAACCATTTGTTTAGAATAATGGTAAGAATATGAAGATAATCGCAAGAATATGAAGCTAAACCATGTGTTTCTCATGGATTTGAAGCTAAATCATGTTTTTCGCGTGGATTTGAAGCCAACTCGTTTGCTTTGCCTGCACTTGAAGCTATATGATTTATATCGCAAGAATGTGAAGCTAAATCATTTGCTTCGCATGGATTTGAAGCGAAGCCTTCTACTTCGCATTTATTTGAATCTAAATCATGTGTTTCGCTTGCATTTTAAGCTAACTCGTTTGTTTCGCATGCAGATCAAGCTATATCACTTATATCGCAAGTATCTGAAGCTAAATCAATTGTGTCGCATGGATTTGATGCTAAACCTTCTACATAGCATTGATTTGAAGCTTAATCATGTGTTTTGCATGGATTTTAAGCTAACTCGTTTACTTAGCCTGCATTTGAAGCTATTTCATTTATACCGCAAGTATTTGAAGCCAAATCATTCGTTGCGCATGGATTTGAAGCTAAGCCTTCTACTTCGCATTGATTTGAAGCTAAATCATATGTTTCGCATGGATTTGAAGCTAAGCCTTCTACTTCAGATTGATTTGAAACTAAATCATGTGTTTCGCATGGATTTGAAGCTAAATCATGTGTTTCGCACAGATTTGAAGCTAACTCGTTTATTTCGCCAGCATTTGAAGCTATATCAATTACATCGCAAGTATTTGAAGCTAAATCATTTGTGTCGCATGGCTTTAAAGATAAGCCTTCCACTTTGCATTAATTTGAAGGTATATCATGTGTTTCGCATGGATTTGAAGTTAACTCGTTTGTTTCGCATGCAGTCGAAGTTAAATCATGAATATCACAAGTATTTGAAGATTACCCATTTTTTTCGCAAGAATATGAAGCTAAACAATGTGTTTCGCATCGATATGAAGCTAAATCATGTGTTTCTCTTGCATTTTAAACTAACTCATTTGTTTTGCATGCAGTTGAAGCTGAATCATGTTTATCACAAGTATCTGAAGCTAAACCACTTGTTTCGCAAGAATATGAAGCTACACCATGTGCATCGCATTGATTTGAAGCTAAATCATGTGTTCCGCATGGATTTGAAGCTATCTCGTTTGTTTTGCCTGCAGTTGAAGGTATATCATTTATATCGCAAGTATTTGAAGCTAAATCATTTGTGTCGCTTGGCATTGTGGCTAACCCTTCTACTTCGCATTGATTTGTAGCTAAATCATTTGTTTCCCTTGGATTTGAAGCTAACTCGATTGTTTCGCATGCAGTTGAAGCTAAATCATGTTTATCACAAGTATCTGAAGCTGATCCACTTGTTTCGCAAGTATATGAAGCTACTCCATGTGTTTCGCATGAATTTGGAGCTAAATCATGTGTTTGGCCTTCATTTGAAACTAACTCGTTTGTTTCGCCTGCGTTTGAAGCTATATCATTTATATCGCAAGTATTTGAAGCTAAATCATTTCTCTGGCATGGATATGAAGCTAAACCTTCAACATCGCATTGATTTGAAGCCAAAGCTTGTGTTTCGCATGGATTTGAAGCTAAATCATGTGTTTCGCTTGGATTTGAAGCTAAGCCTTCTACTTCGCATTGATTTAAAGCTAAATACTGTGTTTGGCTTGGATTTGAAGGTAACTCGTTTATTTCGCCTGCATTTGAAGCTAAATCATGTTTATCACAAGTATCTGAATCTAAACCATTTGTTTCGCAAGAATATGAACTACACCATGTGTTTCGCATGAATTTGAAGCTAAATCATGTGTTTCGCACAGATTTGAAGCTAACTCGTTTGTTTCGCCCTTATTTGAAACTATATCATTTATATCGCAAGTTTGTGAAGCTAAATCATTTGTTTCGCATGGATTTGAAGCTAACCCTTCTACTTCTCATTGATTTGAAACTAAATCGTGTGTTTCGCTTGAATTTGAAACTAACTCGTTTGTTGGGCCTGCATTTGATGCTATATCAATTATATCGCAAGTATTTGAAGCTAAATCATTTGTGTCGAATAGCTTTGAAGCTAACTCGTTTGTTTCGCCTGCATTTGATGCTATATCAATTATATCGCAAGTATTTGAAGCAAAATCATTTGTGCCGCATAGCTTTGAAGCTAACTCGTTTGTTTCGCCTGCATTTGAAGCTATATCATGCATATCACAAGTATTTGAGACTAAATCATTTGATTCGCGTCGATTTGAAGCTAAGCTTTCTACTTCGCATTGATTTGAAGCTAAATCATTTGTTTCGCTTGGATTTGCAGCTAAGCCTTCTACTTCGCATTCATTAAAATCTAAGTCATGGGTTTCGCATGGATATGAAGCTAAGCCTTCTACTTCGCATTCATTTGAAGCTAAATCATGTGTTTCGCTTGGATTTGATGCTATCTCGTGTGTTTCTTATGCAGTTTAATTTAAATCATGTATATCGCAAGTATTTGAAGCTAAACCATTTGTTTCGCATTGATTTGAAGCTAAGAATTCAACTTCGCATTGATTTGAAGCTAAATCATTTGTTTCCCTTGGATTTGAAACTAACGCGATTGTTTCGCATGCAGTTGAAGCTAAATCATGTTCATCACAACTATCTGAAGCTAAACCATTTGTTTAGAATAATGGTAAGAATATGAAGATAATCGCAAGAATATGAAGCTAAACCATGTGTTTCTCATGGATTTGAAGCTAAATCATGTTTTTCGCGTGGATTTGAAGCCAACTCGTTTGCTTTGCCTGCACTTGAAGCTATATGATTTATATCGCAAGAATGTGAAGCTAAATCATTTGCTTCGCATGGATTTGAAGCGAAGCCTTCTACTTCGCATTTATTTGAATCTAAATCATGTGTTTCGCTTGCATTTTAAGCTAACTCGTTTGTTTCGCATGCAGATGAAGCTATATCACTTATATCGCAAGTATCTGAAGCTAAATCAATTGTGTCGCATGGATTTGATGCTAAACCTTCTACATAGCATTGATTTGAAGCTTAATCATGTGTTTTGCATGGATTTTAAGCTAACTCGTTTACTTAGCCTGCATTTGAAGCTATTTCATTTATACCGCAAGTATTTGAAGCCAAATCATTCGTTGCGCATGGATTTGAAGCTAAGCCTTCTACTTCGCATTGATTTGAAGCTAAATCATATGTTTCGCATGGATTTGAAGCTAAGCCTTCTACTTCAGATTGATTTGAAACTAAATCATGTGTTTCGCATGGATTTGAAGCTAAATCATGTGTTTCGCACAGATTTGAAGCTAACTCGTTTATTTCGCCAGCATTTGAAGCTATATCAATTACATCGCAAGTATTTGAATCTAAATCATTTGTGTTGCATGGGTTTAAAGCTAACTTGTTTGTTTCGCCTGAATTGAAGCTATATCACTTCTATCGCAAGTATTTGAAGCTAAACGATATGTGTCGCATGGCTTTGAGGATAAGCCATCTACTTCGCATTGATTTTAAACTAAACCATGTGTTTCGCTTGGATTTCAAGCTAACTCGTTTGTTTCGCCCGCATTTGAATCTATATCATTTATATCGCAAGTATATGAAGCTAAACCATTTGTTTCGCAAGAATATGAAGCTATGCCTGCTACTTCGCATTGATTTGAAACTAAATCATGTGTATCGCATGGATTTGAAGCTAAATCAAGGTGTTTCGCATGGATTTGAAACTAACTCGTTTGTTTCGCCTGCATTTGAAGCTAAATCATGTTTATCACAATTATCAGAATCTAAACCATTTGTTTCGCAAGAATGTGAAGCTAAACCATGTGTTTCGCATGAATTTGAAGCTAAATCATGTGTTTCGCACAGATTTGATGCTAACTCGTTTGTTTCGCCCTTATTTGAAGCTATATCATTTATATCGCAAGTCTGTGAATCTAAATCATTTGTTTCGCATGGAGTTGAAGCTAAGGCTTCTACTTCGCATTGATTTGACACTAAATCATGTGTTTCGCTTGGATTTGAAGCTAACTCGTTTGTTTCGCCTGCATTTGACGCTGTATCAATTATATCGCAAGTATTTGAAGCTACATCATTTGTGTCACTCGGATTTGAAGCTGAGCCTTCTACTTCGCATTGATTTGAAACTAAATCATCTGTTTTGCTTGGATTTGAATCTAACTCGTTTGTTTCGCGTGCATATGAAGCTTTATCAATTATATCGCAATTATCTGAAGCTAAATCATTTGTTTCTCATGTATGTGAAGCTAAGCCTTCTACTTCGCATTGATTTGAAACTAAACCATGTGTTTTGCTTGGATTTGAAGCTAACTCGTTTGTTTCGCCTGCATTTGAAGCTATATCATGTATATCACAAGTATTTGAAGATAAACCGATTGCTTCGCATTGATTTGAAGCTAAGCCTTTTACTTGGGATTGATTTGAAGTTAAATCATGTGTCCCGCATTGATTTGAAGCTAAATCATGTGTTTCGCATGGATTTGAAGTTAACTCGTTTGTTTCGCATGCAGTCGAAGTTAAATCATGAATATCACAAGTATTTGAAGATAACCCATTTTTTTCGCAAGAATATGAAGCTCAACAATGTGTTTCGCATCGATATGAAGCTATATCATGTGTTTCTCTTGCATTTTAAACTAACTCATTTGTTTTGCATGCAGTTGAAGCTGAATCATGTTTATCACAAGTATCTGAAGCTAAACCACTTGTTTCGCAAGAATATGAAGCTACACCATGTGCATCGCATTGATTTGAAGCTAAATCATGTGTTCCGCATGGATTTGAAGCTATCTCGTTTGTTTTGCCTGCAGTTGAAGGTATATCATTTATATCGCAAGTATTTGAAGCTAAATCATTTGTGTCGCTTGGCATTGTGGCTAACCCTTCTACTTCGCATTGATTTGTAGCTAAATCATGTGTTTCGCATGAATTTGAAGCTAACTCGTTTGTTTCGCGTGTAGTTGAAGCTAAATCATGTATATCACGAGTATTTGAAGCTAAAGGATCTGATTCTCATGGATTTGAAGCTAAGCCTTCTACTTCGCATTGATTTGTAGCTAAATCATCTGTTTCGCTTGGATTTGATGCTAACTCGTTTGTTTCGCATGCAGTTGAAGCTAAATCCTGTATATCATAAGTATCTGAAGCTAAATAATTTGTTTCGCATGAATTTGAACCTGAATCATGTGTTTCGCATGCATTTGAAGCTTAATCATGTGTTTTGCATGGATTTGAATCTAAGTCATTTGTTTCGCATGGATTTGAAGCAAATTCGTTTGTTTCGCCTGCATTTGAAGCTTTATCAATTATATCGCAAGTATTTGAAGCAAAATCATTTTTGTCACGTGGATTTGAAGCTTCGCCTTCTACTTCGCATTGATTTGAAACTAAACCATGTGTTGCGCTTGGATTTGAAGCTAACTCGTTTCTTTCGTCTGCATTTGAAAGTGTATCATTTATATCGCAAGTATATGAAGCTAAATCATTTGTTTCGGAAGAATATGAAGATAAACCATGTGTTTCGCCTGGATTTGAAGCTAACTCGTTTGTTTTGCCTGCATTTGAAGCTATATCAATTATATCCCAAGTATTTGAAGCTAAATCATTTGTGTCGCATGGCTTTGAAGCTAATCCTTCTACTTCGCATTGATTTGAAGCTAAATCATGTGTTTCGCATGGATTTGAAGCTAAGCCTTCTACTTCACATTGATTTGAAACTAAATCATGTGTTTCGCATGGATTTGAAGCAGATTCTACCACATCGCATTGATTTGCAGCTAAATCATGTGTTTCGCATGGATTTGGAGCTAGACCTTCTATATCGCATTGATTTGAAGATAGTCATGTTTTTTGCGTGGATTTGTAGCTAACACGTTTGTTTCGCCTGCAGTTGACTCTATATCACTTAATCGCAAGTATTTGAATCTAAATCATTGGTTCCGCATGGATTTGGAGCTGAGCCTTCTACTTGGCATTGATTTTAGGCTTAATCATGTGTTTCGCTTGGATTTGAAGCTAACTCGTTTATTTCGTATGCTGTTGAAACTAAATCATGTATATATTACAAGTATTAGAAGCTATACCATTTGATTCGCATGGATTTGAAACTAAGCCTTCTACTTGGCATTGATTTGATGCAAAATCATGTGTCTCGCTTGCACTTGAAGCTTAATCAATTGTTTCTCATGGATTTGAAGCCTAATCATGTGTTTTGCATGGATTTTGAAGCTTGCTCGATTGATTCGTCTGCATTTGAAGCTATATCATTTATATCGTAAGTACATGAAGCTAAATCTTTCGATTCGCATGGCTTGGAAGCTAAATCATGTGTTTTGCATGGATTTGAAGCTAACTCGTTTTTTTCGCCTGCATTTGAAGCTATTTCATTTATACCGCAAGTATTTGAAGCCAAATCATTCGTTGCGCATGGATTTGAAGCTAAGCCTTCTACTTCGCATTGATTTGAAGCTAAATCATATGTTTCGCATGGATTTGAAGCTAAGCCTTCTACTTCACATTGATTTGAAACTAAATCATGTGTTTCGCATGGATTTGAAGCTAAATCATGTGTTTCGCACAGATTTGAAGCTAACTCGTTTATTTCGCCAGCATTTGAAGCTATATCAATTACATCGCAAGTATTTGAAGCTAAATCATTTGTGTCGCATGGCTTTAAAGATAAGCCTTCCACTTTGCATTAATTTGAAGGTATATCATGTGTTTCGCATGGATTTGAAGTTAACTCGTTTGTTTCGCATGCAGTCGAAGTTAAATCATGAATATCACAAGTATTTGAAGATTACCCATTTTTTTCGCAAGAATATGAAGCTAAACAATGTGTTTCGCATCGATATGAAGCTAAATCATGTGTTTCTCTTGCATTTTAAACTAACTCATTTGTTTTGCATGCAGTTGAAGCTGAATCATGTTTATCACAAGTATCTGAAGCTAAACCACTTGTTTCGCAAGAATATGAAGCTACACCATGGGCATCGCATTGATTTGAAGCTAAATCATGTGTTCCGCATGGATTTGAAGCTATCTCGTTTGTTTTGCCAGCAGTTGAAGGTATATCATTTATATCGCAAGTATTTGAAGCTCAATTATTTGTGTCGCTTGGCATTGTGGCTAACCCTTCTACCTCGCATTGATTTGTAGCTAAATCATTTGTTTCCCTTGGATTTGAAGCTAACTCGATTGTTTCGCATGCAGTTGAAGCTAAATCATGTTTATCACAAGTATCTGAAGCTGAACCACTTGTTTCGCAAGTATATGAAGCTAATCCATGTGTTTCGCATGAATTTGGAGCTAAATCATGTGTTTGGCCTTCATTTGAAACTAACTCGTTTGTTTCGCCTGCGTTTGAAGCTATATCATGTATATCACAAGAATTTGAAGCAAAATCATTTGATTCGCATGGATTTGAAGCCAAGCCTTCTACTTCGCATTGGTTTGAAGCAAAATCATGTGTTTCGCATGAATTTGAAGCTAACTCGTTTGTTTCGCGTGTAGTTGAAGCTAAATCATGTATATCACGAGTATTTGAAGCTAAATAATTTGTTTCGCATGTATTTCATACTAAACCACGTGTTTCCCATGAATTTGAACCTGAATCATGTGTTTCGCATGCATTTGAAGCTTAATCATGTGTTTTGCATGGATTTGAATCTAAGTCATTTGTTTCGCATGGATTTGAAGCAAATTCGTTTGTTTCGCCCGCATTTGAAGCATTATCAATTATATCGCAAGTATTTGAAGCAAAATCATTTTTGTCACGTGGATTTGAAGCTTCGCCTTCTACTTCGCATTGATTTGAAACTAAACCATGTGTTGCGCTTGGATTTGAAGCTAACTCGTTTCTTTCGCCTGCATTTGATAGTGTATCATTTATATCGCAAGTATATGAAGCTAAACCATTTGTTTCGGAAGAATATGAAGATAAATCATGTGTTTCGCTTGGATTTGAAGCTAACTCGTATGTTTCGCCTGCATTTGAAGCTATATCAATTATATCGCAAGTATTTGAAGCTAAATCATTTGTGTCGGATGGCTTTGAAGCTAATCCTTCTTCTTCGCATTGATTTGAAGCTAATCCTTCTACTTCGCATTGATTTAAAGCTAAATACTGTGTTTGGCTTGGATTTGAAGCTTACTCGATTGTTTAGCATGCAGTTGGAGCTAAATCATGTTTATCACAAGTATCCGAAGCTAAACCACTTGTTTCGCAAAAATATGAAACTAAACCATGTGTTTCGAATTGTTTTGAAGCCAAATCATTCGTTTCGCATGGATTTGAAGCTAACTCGTTTGTTTTGCCTGCATTTGAAGTTATATCATTTATATCGCAAGTATTTGAAGCTAAATCATTTGTGTCGCATGGCTTTGAATATAAGCCTTCTACTTTAAATTAATTTGAAGGTAAATCATGTGTTTCGCTTGGATTTGAAGCTAACTCGTTTGTTTCGCCTGCATTTGAAGCTATATCAATTATATCGCAAGTATTTGAATCTAAATCATTTGTGTTGCATGGGTTTAAAGCTAACTCGTTTGTTTCGCCTGAATTGAAGCTATATCACTTCTATCGCAAGTATTTGAAGCTAAACGATTTGTGTCGCTTGGCTTTGAGGATAAGCCATCTACTTCGCATTGATTTTAAACTAAACCATGTGTTTCGCTTGGATTTCAAGCTAACTCGTTTGTTTCGCCTGCATTTGAAGCTATATCATTTATATCGCAAGTATATGAAGCTAAACCATTTGTTTCGCAAGAATATGAAGCTATGCCTGCTACTTCGCATTGATTTGAAACTAAATCATGTGTATCGCATGGATTTGAAGCTAAATCAAGGGGTTTCGCATGGATTTGAAACTAACTCGTTTGTTTCGCCTGCATTTGAAGCTATATCACTTATATCGCAAGTATCTGAACCTAAATCATTTGTTTCGCATGGACTCGAAGCTTAGCCTTCTACTTCGCATTGATTTTAAGCTAAACCATTTGTTTCGCAAGAATATGAAACTAAATCATGTATTTCGCTTGGATTTGAAGCTAACTCGTTTGTTTCGCCTGCATTTGAAGCTATATCACTTGTATCGCTAGTATTTGAAGAAAAATCGTTTGATTCGCTCGGATTTGTAGCTAAGCCTTCTACATCGCATTGATTTGAAGCTAAATCATGTATTTCGCTTGGATTTGGAGCCAAACCTTCTACATCGTATTGATTTGAAGCTAATTCATTTGTTTCGCATGGATTTGGAGCTTACATGTTTGTTTCTCCTGCATTTGAAGCTATATCACTTATATCGCAAGTATCGGAACCTAAATCATTTGTTTCGCATGGACTCGAAGCTTAGCCTTCTACTTCGCATTGATTTTAAGCTAAACCATTTGTTTCGTAAGAATATGAAGCTAATCCATGTGTTTCGCATGGATTTGAAGCTAACTCGTTTGTTTCGCCTGCATTTGAAGCTGTATCATTTATATCGCAAGTATGTGAAGCTTAATCATTTGTTTCGCTTGGATTTGAAGCTAACACGTTTGTGTCACATGCAGTTGATGCTAAATCATCTGTATCATAAGTATCTGGAGATCAACAGTTTGTTTCGCATGTGTTTGAATCTAAACCATGTGTTTCCCATGAATTTGTATCTAAATCATGGGTTTCGCATGGGTTTGAAGCTGACACGTTTGTTCCACATGCATTTGAAGCTATATCATTTATATCGCAAGTATTTTAAGCTAAACCTTTCGATTCGCCTCGATTTGAAGCTAAGCCTTCTACTTCGCATTGATTTGAAGCTAAATCATGTGTTTCGCTTGGATTTGCAGCTAACGCGATTGTTTCGCATGCAGTTGAAGCTAAACCATTTGTTTCGCAAGTATATGAAGCTAAACCATGTGTTTCTCATGGATTTGAAGCTAAATTATGTTTTTCGTACGAATTTGAAACCAACTCGTTTGTTTCGCTTGCACTTGAAGCTATATCATTTATATCGCAAGAATGTGAAGCTAAATCATTCGTTTCACATGGATTTGAAGCTATGCCTTCTACTTGGCATTGAATTGAAGCTAAATCGCGTGTATCGCTTAGATATGAAGCTAACTCGTTCGTTTCGCATGCAGTTGAATTTCAATCATGAATATCACAAGTATTTGAAGATAAACCAGTTGACTCGCATTGATTTGAAGTTAAGCCTTCTACTTCGCATTGATTTGAAGGTAATTGAAGTGTTTCGGTTGGATTTGAAGCTAACTCGTTTGTTTCGCATGCAGTTCAAGCTAAATCGTGTATATAATAAGTATCTGAAGCTAAACAATTTGTTTCGCATGTATTTGATGCTAAACCACGTATTTCCCATGAATTTGAACCTAAATCATGTATTTCGCATGCCTTTGAAGCTTACTCCTGTGTTTCCCATGGATTTGAAGCCTAGTCATGTGTTTGCATGGATTGGAATCTAAGCTTTCTACGTCGGAATGATTACAAGCTAAATCATGTGTTTTGCTTAGATTTGAAGCTACCTCGTTTGTTTCGTCTGCAGTTGAGGCTAAATCATGTATATCAAAAATATTTGAAGCTAACTCATTTGATTCGCTTGGATTTGAAGCTAAGCCTTCTACTTCGCCTTGATTTGAAGCTAAATCATGTGTTTCGCTTGGATTTGAAGCTAAGTCTACTACTTCGCATTGATTTGAAGCTAAATCTTTCGTTTCGCATGGATTTGAAGATAAGTCTTCTACTACGCATTGATTGGAAGATAAATCATGTGTTTTGAATGGATTTGAAGCTAACTGACTTGTTTCGCATGCAGTTGAAGCTAAATCATGTATTTCACAAGTATTTGAAGCTATACCATTTGTTCCGCATAGATTTGAAGCTGAGTGTTCTACTTCGCATGGTTTTGAAGCTAAGCCATCTACTTCGCATTGATTTGTAGCTAAATCATTTGTTTCCCTTGGATTTGAAGCTAACTCGATTGTTCCGCATGCAGTTGAAGCTAAATAATATTTATCACAAGTATATGAAGCTAAACCATTTGTTTCGGAAGAATATGAAGATAAACCAAGTGTTTCGCTTGGATTTGAAGCTAACTCGATTGTTTCGCATGCAGTTGGAGCTAAATCATGCTTATCACAAGTATCTGAAGCTAAACCACTTGTTTCGCAAAAATATGAAACTAAACCATGTGTTTCGAATTGTTTTGAAGCCAAATTATACGTTTCGCATGGATTTGAAGCTAACTCGTTTGTTTTGGCTGCATTTGAAGTTATATCATTTATATCGCAAGTATTTGAAGCTAAATCATTTGTGTCGCATGGCTTTGAATATAAGCCTTCTACTTTAAATTAATTTGTAGGTAAATCATGTGTTTCGCTTGGATTTGAAGCTAACTCGTTTGTTTCGCCTGCATTTGAGGCTATATCATTTATATCGCAAGTATGTGAAGCTAAATCATTTGTTTCGCATGGATATGAAGCTATGTTTACTACTTCGCATTGATGTGAAACAAAATCATGTGTTTCGCATGTATTTGAAGCTAAATCATGTGTTTCGCACAGATTTGAAGCTAACTCGTTTGTTTCGCCTGCATTTGAATCTATATCATTTATATCGCAAGTCTGTGAAGCTAAATCATTTGTTTCGCATGGAGTTGAAGCTTAGGCTTCTACTTCGCATTGATTTGACACTAAATCATGTGTTTCGCTTGGATTTGAAGCTAACTCGTTTGTTTTGCCTGCATTTGAGGCTATATCATTTATATCGCAAGTATGTGAAGCTAAATCATTTGTTTCGCATGGATATGAAGCTATGTCTACTACTTCGCATTGATTTGAAACTACGTCACGTGTTTCGCATGGATTTGAAGCTGAATCATGTGTTTCGCATGGATGTGAAGCTAACTCTGTTTCGCCTGCATTTGAAGCGAAATTATGTTTATCACAAGTATCTGAATCTAAACAATTTGTTTCGCAAGAATATGAAGCTAAACCATGTGTTTCGCATGAATTTTAAGCTAAATCATGTGTTTCGCACAGATTTGAAGCTAACTCGTTTGTTTTGCCTGCATTTGAAGCTATATCAATTATATCGCAAGTATTTGAAGCTAAATCATGTGTGTCGCATGGCTTTGAAGATAAGCCATCTACTTTGCATTAATTTGAAGGTAAATCATGTGTTTCGCTTGGATTTAAAGGTAACTCGTTTGTTTCTCCAGGATTTGAAGCTAAATCATGTTTATCACAATTATAAGAATCTAAACCATTCGTTTCGCAAGAACAAGAAGCTAAACCATGTGTTTCGCATGAATTTGTAGCCAAATCATGTGTTTCGCACAGATTTGAAGCTAACTCGTTTGTTTCGCCCTTATTTGAAGCTATATCATTTATATCGCAAGTATGTGAAGCTAAATCATTTGTTTCGCATGGAGTTGAAGCTAAGGCTTCTACTTCGCATTGATTTGACACTAAATCATGTGTTTCGCTTGGATTTGAAGCTAACTCGTTTGTTTCGCCTGCATTTGATGCTGTATCAATTATATCGCAAGTATTTGAAGCTAAATCATTTCTGTCGCATGGCTTTGAAGCTAACTCGTTTGTTTCGCCTGCATTGAAGCTATATCACTTCTATCGCAAGTATTTGAAGCTAAATCATTTGTGCCGCACGGATTTGAAGCTAAGCCTTCTACTTAGCATTGATTTGAAACTAAATCATCTATTTTGCTTGGATTTGAATCTAACTGGTTTGTTTCGCCTGCCTTTGCAGCTTTATCAATTATATCGCAATTATCTGAAGCTAAATCATTTGTTTCACATGTTTGTGAAGCTAAGCCTTCTACTTCGCATTGATTTGAAACTAAACCATGTGTTTCGCTGGGATTTGAAGCTAACTCGTCTGTTTCGCCTGCATTTGAAGCTATATCATTTATATCGCAAGTATATGAAGCTAAACCATTTGTTTCGCAAGAATATGAAGCTAAGCCATGTGTTTCGCATGGATTTGAAGCTAACTCGTTTGTTTCGCCTGCATTTGAAGCTAAATCAATTATATCGCAAGTATTTGAAGCTGAATCATTTGTGTCGCATGGCTTTGAGGATAAGCCTTCTACTTCGCATTAATTTGAAGGTAAATCATGTGTTTCGCTTGGATTTGAAGCTAACTCGTTTGTTTCGCCTGCATTTGAGGCTATATCATTTATATCGCAAGTATGTGAAGCTAAATCATTTGTTTCGCATGGATATGAAGCTATGTTTACTACTTCGCATTGATGTGAAACAAAATCATGTGTTTCGCATGTATTTGAAGCTAAATCATGTGTTTCGCACAGATTTGAAGCTAACTCGTTTGTTTCGCCTGCATTTGATGCTGTATCAATTATATCGCAAGTATTTGAAGCTAAATCATTTCTGTCGCATGGCTTTGAAGCTAACTCGTTTGTTTCGCCTGCATTGAAGCTATATCACTTCTATCGCAAGTATTTGAAGCTAAATCATTTGTGTCGCACGGATTTGAAGCTAAGCCTTCTACTTAGCATTGATTTGAAACTAAATCATCTATTTTGCTTGGATTTGAATCTAACTGGTTTGTTTCGCCTGCCTTTGCAGCTTTATCAATTATATCGCAATTATCTGAAGCTAAATCATTTGTTTCACATGTTTGTGAAGCTAAGCCTTCTACTTCGCATTGATTTGAAACTAAACCATGTGTTTCGCTGGGATTTGAAGCTAACTCGTCTGTTTCGCCTGCATTTGAAGCTATATCATTTATATCGCAAGTATATGAAGCTAAACCATTTGTTTCGCAAGAATATGAAGCTAAGCCATGTGTTTCGCATGGATTTGAAGCTAACTCGTTTGTTTCGCCTGCATTTGAAGCTAAATCAATTATATCGCAAGTATTTGAAGCTGAATCATTTGTGTCGCATGGCTTTGAGGATAAGCCTTCTACTTCGCATTAATTTGAAGGTAAATCATGTGTTTCGCTTGGATTTGAAGCTAACTCGTTTGTTTCGCCTGCATTTGAGGCTATATCATTTATATCGCAAGTATGTGAAGCTAAATCATTTGTTTCGCATGGATATGAAGCTATGTTTACTACTTCGCATTGATGTGAAACAAAATCATGTGTTTCGCATGTATTTGAAGCTAAATCATGTATTTCGCACAGATTTGAAGCTAACTCGTTTGTTTTGCCTGCATTTGAAGCTATATCAATTATATGGCAAGTATTTGAAGCTAAATCATTTGTGTCGCATGGCTTTGAGGATAAGCCTTCCACTTTGCATTAATTTGAAGGTAAATCATGTGTTTCGCTTGGATTTGTAGCTAAACCTTCTACTTCGCATTGATTTGTAACTAAATCATGTGTTTCGCTTGGACTTGAAGCTAACTCGTTTGTTTCGCCTGCATTTGAAGCTATATCATTTATATCGCAAGTATGTGAAACTAAATCATTTGTTTCGCATGGATTTGAAGCTAAGCCTTCTGCTTCGCATTGATTTGAATCTAAATCATGTGTTTTGCATGGATTTGAAGCTGAGCCTTCTACTTCACATTGATTTGAAACTAAATCGTGTGGTTCGCATGGATTTGAAGCTAAATCATGTGTTTCGCACAGATTTGAAGCTAACTCGTTTGTTTCGCCTGCATTTGAAGCTATATCAATTATATCGCAAGTATTTGAAGCTAAATCATTTGTGTCGCATGGCTTTGAAGATAAGCCTTCTACTTTGCATTAATTTGAAGGTAAATCATGTGTTTCGCTTGGATTTGTAGCTAAACCTTCTACTTCGCATTGATTTGTAACTAAATCATGTGTTTCGCTTGGATTTGAAGCTAACTCGTTTGTTTCCCCTGCATTTGAAGCTATATCATTTATATCGAAAGTATGTGAAACTAAATCATTTGTTTCGCATGGATTTGAAGCTAAGCCTTCTGCTTCGCATTGATTTGAAGGTAAATCATGTGTTTCGCTTGGATTTGAAGGTAACTCGTTTGTTTCGCCTGCATTTGAAGCTAAATCATGTTTATCAGAATTATCTGAATCTAAACCATTTGTTTCGCAAGAATATGAAGCTAAACCATGTGTTTCGCATGAATTTGAAGCTAAATCATGTATTTCGCTTGGATTTGAAGCTAACTCGTTTGTTTCGCCTGCATTTGAAGCTATATCACATATATCGCAAGTATTTGAAGCTAAGTCATTTGATTCGCATGGATATGAAGCTAAGCCTTCTACTTCGCATTGCTTTGAAGCTAAATCATGTGTTTCGCTTGGTTTTAAAGCTAACTCGTTTGTTTCGCATGCGGTTGAAGCTAAATCAAGTTTATCACAAGTATATGAAGCTAAACCATTTGTTTTGCAAGAATATGAAACTAAACCATGTGTTTCGCTTGGATTTGAAGCTAAATCATGTGTTTCGCATAGACTTGAAGCTCCCTCGTTTGTTTCGCCTGCATTTGAAGCTATACCAATTATATCGCAAGTATTTGAAGCTAAATCATTTGCGTCGCATGGAGTTGAAGCTAAGGCTTCTACTTCGCATTGATTTGACACTAAATCATGTGTTTCGCTTGGATTTGAAGCTAACTCGTTTGTTTCGCCTGCATTTGATGCTGTATCAATTATATCGCAAGTATTTGAAGCTAAATCATTTCTGTCGCATGGCTTTGATGCTAACTCGTTTGTTTCGCCTGCATTGAAGCTATATCACTTCTATCGCAAGTATTTGAAGCTAAATCATTTGTGTCGCACGGATTTGAAGCTAAGCCTTCTACTTCGCATTGATTTCAAACTAAATCATCTGTTTTGCTTGGATTTGAATCTAACTCGTTTGTTTCGCCTGCATTTGAAGCTTTATCAATTATATCGCAAATATCTGAAGCTAAATCATTTGTTTCTCATGTATGTGAAGCTAAGCCTTCTACTTCGCATTGATTTGAAACTAAACCATGTGTTTCGCTGGGATTTGAAGCTAACTCGTTTGTTTCGCCTGCATTTGAGGCTATATCATTTATATCGCAAGTATGTGAAGCTAAATCAATTGTTTCGCATGGATATGAAGCTATGTCTACTACTTCGCATTGATGTGAAACAAAATCATGTGTTTCGCATGGATTTGAAGCTAAATCATTTGTGTCGCATGGCTTTGAAGCTAACTCGTTTGTTTCGCCTGCATTGAAGCTATATCACTTCTATCGCACGTATTTGAAGCTAAATCATTTGTGTCGCATGGATTTGAAGCTAAGCCATCTACTTCGCATTGATTTTAAGCTAAATCATGTGTTTCGCACAGATTTGAAGCTAACTCGTTTGTTTCGCCTGCATTTGAAGCTATATCAATTATATCGCAAGTATTTGAAGCTAAATCATTTGTGTCGCATGGCTTTGAAGATAAGCCTTCTACTTTGCATTAATTTGAAGGTAAATCATGTGTTTCGCTTGGATTTGTAGCTAAACCTTCTACTTCGCATTGATTTGTAACTAAATCATGTGTTTCGCTTGGATTTGAAGCTAACTCGTTTGTTTCCCCTGCATTTGAAGCTATATCATTTATATCGAAAGTATGTGAAACTAAATCATTTGTTTCGCATGGATTTGAAGCTAAGCCTTCTGCTTCGCATTGATTTGAAGGTAAATCATGTGTTTCGCTTGGATTTGAAGGTAACTCGTTTGTTTCGCCTGCATTTGAAGCTAAATCATGTTTATCAGAATTATCTGAATCTAAACCATTTGTTTCGCAAGAATATGAAGCTAAACCATGTGTTTCGCATGAATTTGAAGCTAAATCATGTATTTCGCTTGGATTTGAAGCTAACTCGTTTGTTTCGCCTGCATTTGAAGCTATATCACATATATCGCAAGTATTTGAAGCTAAGTCATTTGATTCGCATGGATATGAAGCTAAGCCTTCTACTTCGCATTGCTTTGAAGCTAAATCATGTGTTTCGCTTGGTTTTAAAGCTAACTCGTTTGTTTCGCATGCGGTTGAAGCTAAATCAAGTTTATCACAAGTATATGAAGCTAAACCATTTGTTTTGCAAGAATATGAAACTAAACCATGTGTTTCGCTTGGATTTGAAGCTAAATCATGTGTTTCGCATAGACTTGAAGCTCCCTCGTTTGTTTCGCCTGCATTTGAAGCTATACCAATTATATCGCAAGTATTTGAAGCTAAATCATTTGCGTCGCATGGAGTTGAAGCTAAGGCTTCTACTTCGCATTGATTTGACACTAAATCATGTGTTTCGCTTGGATTTGAAGCTAACTCGTTTGTTTCGCCTGCATTTGATGCTGTATCAATTATATCGCAAGTATTTGAAGCTAAATCATTTCTGTCGCATGGCTTTGATGCTAACTCGTTTGTTTCGCCTGCATTGAAGCTATATCACTTCTATCGCAAGTATTTGAAGCTAAATCATTTGTGTCGCACGGATTTGAAGCTAAGCCTTCTACTTCGCATTGATTTCAAACTAAATCATCTGTTTTGCTTGGATTTGAATCTAACTCGTTTGTTTCGCCTGCATTTGAAGCTTTATCAATTATATCGCAAATATCTGAAGCTAAATCATTTGTTTCTCATGTATGTGAAGCTAAGCCTTCTACTTCGCATTGATTTGAAACTAAACCATGTGTTTCGCTGGGATTTGAAGCTAACTCGTTTGTTTCGCCTGCATTTGAGGCTATATCATTTATATCGCAAGTATGTGAAGCTAAATCAATTGTTTCGCATGGATATGAAGCTATGTCTACTACTTCGCATTGATGTGAAACAAAATCATGTGTTTCGCATGGATTTGAAGCTAAATCATTTGTGTCGCATGGCTTTGAAGCTAACTCGTTTGTTTCGCCTGCATTGAAGCTATATCACTTCTATCGCACGTATTTGAAGCTAAATCATTTGTGTCGCATGGATTTGAAGCTAAGCCATCTACTTCGCATTGATTTGAAGCTAAATCATGTGTTTCGCACAGATTTGAAGCTAACTCGTTTGTTTCGCCTGCATTTAATGCTATATCATTTATATCGCAAGTATTTAAAGCTAAATCATTTGTGTCGCATGGCTTTGAAGCTAAGCCTTCTACTTCGCATCGATTTGACGCTAAATCATGTGTTCCGCACAGATTTGAAGCTAACTCGTTTGTTTCGCCTGCATTTGAGGCTATATCATTTATATCGCAAGTATGTGAAGCTAAATCATTTGTTTCGCATGGATATGAAGCTATGTCTACTACTTCGCATTGATTTGAAACTACATCATGTGTTTCGCATGGATTTGAAGCTGAATCATGTGTTTCGCATGGATGTGAAGCTAACTCTGTTTCGCCTGCATTTGAAGCTAAATTATGTTTATCACAAGTATCTGAATCTAAACAGTTTGTTTCGCAAGAATATGAAGCTAAACCATGTGTTTCGCATGAATTTTAAGCTAAATCATGTGTTTCGCACAGATTTGAAGCTAACTCGTTTGTTTCGCCTGCATTTGAAGCTATATCAATTATATCGCAAGTATTTGAAGCTAAATCATTTGTGTCGCATGGCTTTGAAGATAAGCCATCTACTTTGCATTAATTTGAAGGTAAATCATGTGTTTCGCTTGGATTTGAAGGTAACTCGATTGTTTCGCCTGCATTTGAAGCTAAATCATGTTTATCACAATTATCTGAATCTAAACCATTTGTTTCGCAAGAATATGAAGCTAAACCATGTGTTTCGCATGAATTTGAAGCTAAATCATGTATTTCGCACAGATTTGAAGCTAACTCGTTTGTTTTGCCTGCATTTGAAGCTATATCAATTATATGGCAAGTATTTGAAGCTAAATCATTTGTGTCGCATGGCTTTGAGGATAAGCCTTCCACTTTGCATTAATTTGAAGGTAAATCATGTGTTTCGCTTGGATTTGTAGCTAAACCTTCTACTTCGCATTGATTTGTAACTAAATCATGTGTTTCGCTTGGACTTGAAGCTAACTCGTTTGTTTCGCCTGCATTTGAAGCTATATCATTTATATCGCAAGTATGTGAAACTAAATCATTTGTTTCGCATGGATTTGAAGCTAAGCCTTCTGCTTCGCATTGATTTGAATCTAAATCATGTGTTTTGCATGGATTTGAAGCTGAGCCTTCTACTTCACATTGATTTGAAACTAAATCGTGTGGTTCGCATGGATTTGAAGCTAAATCATGTGTTTCGCACAGATTTGAAGCTAAGCCTTCTGCTTCGCATTGATTTGAAACTAAATCATGTGTTTCGCTTGGATTTGAAAGTAACTCGTTTGTTTCGCATGTATTTGAAGCTACATCATTTATATCGCAAATATATGAAGCTAAACCATTTGTTTCGCAAGAATATGTAGCTAAACCATGTGTTTCGCTTGGATTTGAAGCTAACTCGTTTGTTTCGCCTGCATTTGAAGCTATATCAATTATATCGCAAGTATTTGAATCTGAATCATTTGTGTCGCATGGCTTTGAGGATAAGCCTTCTACTTCGCATTAATTTGAAGGTAAATCATGTGTTTCGCTTGGATTTGAAGGTAACTCGATTGTTTCGCCTGCATTTGAAGCTAAATTATGTTTATCACAAGTATCTGAATCTAAACAATTTGTTTCGCAAGAATATGAAGCTAAACCATGTGTTTCGCATGAATTTTAAGCTAAATCATGTGTTTCGCACAGATTTGAAGCTAACTCGTTTGTTTCGCCTGCATTTGAAGCTATATCAATTATATCGCAAGTATTTGAAGCTAAATCATTTGTGTCGCATGGCTTTGAAGATAAGCCTTCTACTTTGCATTAATTTGAAGGTAAATCATGTGTTTCGCTTGGATTTGTAGCTAAACCATCTACTTCGCATTGATTTGTAACTAAATCATGTGTTCTCTTGGATTTGAAGCTAACTCGTTTGTTTCGCCTGCATTTGAAGCTATATCATTTAAATCGAAAGTATGTGAAACTAAATCATTTGTTTCGCATGGATTTGAAGCTAAGCCTTCTGCTTCGCATTGATTTGAAGGTAAATCATGTGTTTCGCTTGGATTTGAAGGTAACTCGTTTGTTTCGCCTGCATTTGAAGCTAAATCATGTTTATCACAATTATCTGAATCTAAACCATTTGTTTCGCAAGAATATGAAGCTAAACCATGTGTTTCGCATGAATTTGAAGCTAAATCATGTATTTCGCTTGGATTTGAAGCTAACTCGTTTGTTTCGCCTGCATTTGAAGCTATATCACATATATCGCAAGTATTTGAAGCTAAGTCATTTGATTCGCATGGATATGAAGCTAAGCCTTCTACTTCGCATTGCTTTGAAGCTAAATCATGTGTTTCGCTTGGTTTTAAAGCTAACTCGTTTGTTTCGCATGCGGTTGAAGCTAAATCAAGTTTATCACAAGTATATGAAGCTAAACCATTTGTTTTGCAAGAATATGAAACTAAACCATGTGTTTCGCTTGGATTTGAAGCTAAATCATGTGTTTCGCATAGACTTGAAGCTCCCTCGTTTGTTTCGCCTGCATTTGAAGCTATACCAATTATATCGCAAGTATTTGAAGCTAAATCATTTGCGTCGCATGGAGTTGAAGCTAAGGCTTCTACTTCGCATTGATTTGACACTAAATCATGTGTTTCGCTTGGATTTGAAGCTAACTCGTTTGTTTCGCCTGCATTTGATGCTGTATCAATTATATCGCAAGTATTTGAAGCTAAATCATTTCTGTCGCATGGCTTTGATGCTAACTCGTTTGTTTCGCCTGCATTGAAGCTATATCACTTCTATCGCAAGTATTTGAAGCTAAATCATTTGTGTCGCACGGATTTGAAGCTAAGCCTTCTACTTCGCATTGATTTCAAACTAAATCATCTGTTTTGCTTGGATTTGAATCTAACTCGTTTGTTTCGCCTGCATTTGAAGCTTTATCAATTATATCGCAAATATCTGAAGCTAAATCATTTGTTTCTCATGTATGTGAAGCTAAGCCTTCTACTTCGCATTGATTTGAAACTAAACCATGTGTTTCGCTGGGATTTGAAGCTAACTCGTTTGTTTCGCCTGCATTTGAGGCTATATCATTTATATCGCAAGTATGTGAAGCTAAATCAATTGTTTCGCATGGATATGAAGCTATGTCTACTACTTCGCATTGATGTGAAACAAAATCATGTGTTTCGCATGGATTTGAAGCTAAATCATTTGTGTCGCATGGCTTTGAAGCTAACTCGTTTGTTTCGCCTGCATTGAAGCTATATCACTTCTATCGCACGTATTTGAAGCTAAATCATTTGTGTCGCATGGATTTGAAGCTAAGCCATCTACTTCGCATTGATTTGAAGCTAAATCATGTGTTTCGCACAGATTTGAAGCTAACTCGTTTGTTTCGCCTGCATTTCATGCTATATCATTTATATCGCAAGTATTTAAAGCTAAATCATTTGTGTCGCATGGCTTTGAAGCTAAGCCTTCTACTTCGCATCGATTTGACGCTAAATCATGTGTTCCGCACAGATTTGAAGCTAACTCGTTTGTTTCGCCTGCATTTGAGGCTATATCATTTATATCGCAAGTATGTGAAGCTAAATCATTTGTTTCGCATGGATATGAAGCTATGTCTACTACTTCGCATTGATTTGAAACTACATCATGTGTTTCGCATGGATTTGAAGCTGAATCATGTGTTTCGCATGGATGTGAAGCTAACTCTGTTTCGCCTGCATTTGAAGCTAAATTATGTTTATCACAAGTATCTGAATCTAAACAGTTTGTTTCGCAAGAATATGAAGCTAAACCATGTGTTTCGCATGAATTTTAAGCTAAATCATGTGTTTCGCACAGATTTGAAGCTAACTCGTTTGTTTCGCCTGCATTTGAAGCTATATCAATTATATCGCAAGTATTTGAAGCTAAATCATTTGTGTCGCATGGCTTTGAAGATAAGCCATCTACTTTGCATTAATTTGAAGGTAAATCATGTGTTTCGCTTGGATTTGAAGGTAACTCGATTGTTTCGCCTGCATTTGAAGCTAAATCATGTTTATCACAATTATCTGAATCTAAACCATTTGTTTCGCAAGAATATGAAGCTAAACCATGTGTTTCGCATGAATTTGAAGCTAAATCATGTATTTCGCACAGATTTGAAGCTAACTCGTTTGTTTTGCCTGCATTTGAAGCTATATCAATTATATGGCAAGTATTTGAAGCTAAATCATTTGTGTCGCATGGCTTTGAGGATAAGCCTTCCACTTTGCATTAATTTGAAGGTAAATCATGTGTTTCGCTTGGATTTGTAGCTAAACCTTCTACTTCGCATTGATTTGTAACTAAATCATGTGTTTCGCTTGGACTTGAAGCTAACTCGTTTGTTTCGCCTGCATTTGAAGCTATATCATTTATATCGCAAGTATGTGAAACTAAATCATTTGTTTCGCATGGATTTGAAGCTAAGCCTTCTGCTTCGCATTGATTTGAATCTAAATCATGTGTTTTGCATGGATTTGAAGCTGAGCCTTCTACTTCACATTGATTTGAAACTAAATCGTGTGGTTCGCATGGATTTGAAGCTAAATCATGTGTTTCGCACAGATTTGAAGCTAAGCCTTCTGCTTCGCATTGATTTGAAACTAAATCATGTGTTTCGCTTGGATTTGAAAGTAACTCGTTTGTTTCGCATGTATTTGAAGCTACATCATTTATATCGCAAATATATGAAGCTAAACCATTTGTTTCGCAAGAATATGTAGCTAAACCATGTGTTTCGCTTGGATTTGAAGCTAACTCGTTTGTTTCGCCTGCATTTGAAGCTATATCAATTATATCGCAAGTATTTGAATCTGAATCATTTGTGTCGCATGGCTTTGAGGATAAGCCTTCTACTTCGCATTAATTTGAAGGTAAATCATGTGTTTCGCTTGGATTTGAAGGTAACTCGATTGTTTCGCCTGCATTTGAAGCTAAATTATGTTTATCACAAGTATCTGAATCTAAACAATTTGTTTCGCAAGAATATGAAGCTAAACCATGTGTTTCGCATGAATTTTAAGCTAAATCATGTGTTTCGCACAGATTTGAAGCTAACTCGTTTGTTTCGCCTGCATTTGAAGCTATATCAATTATATCGCAAGTATTTGAAGCTAAATCATTTGTGTCGCATGGCTTTGAAGATAAGCCTTCTACTTTGCATTAATTTGAAGGTAAATCATGTGTTTCGCTTGGATTTGTAGCTAAACCATCTACTTCGCATTGATTTGTAACTAAATCATGTGTTCTCTTGGATTTGAAGCTAACTCGTTTGTTTCGCCTGCATTTGAAGCTATATCATTTAAATCGAAAGTATGTGAAACTAAATCATTTGTTTCGCATGGATTTGAAGCTAAGCCTTCTGCTTCGCATTGATTTGAAGGTAAATCATGTGTTTCGCTTGGATTTGAAGGTAACTCGTTTGTTTCGCCTGCATTTGAAGCTAAATCATGTTTATCACAATTATCTGAATCTAAACCATTTGTTTCGCAAGAATATGAAGCTAAACCATGTGTTTCGCATGAATTTGAAGCTAAATCATGTATTTCGCTTGGATTTGAAGCTAACTCGTTTGTTTCGCCTGCATTTGAAGCTATATCACATATATCGCAAGTATTTGAAGCTAAGTCATTTGATTCGCATGGATATGAAGCTAAGCCTTCTACTTCGCATTGCTTTGAAGCTAAATCATGTGTTTCGCTTGGTTTTAAAGCTAACTCGTTTGTTTCGCATGCGGTTGAAGCTAAATCAAGTTTATCACAAGTATATGAAGCTAAACCATTTGTTTTGCAAGAATATGAAACTAAACCATGTGTTTCGCTTGGATTTGAAGCTAAATCATGTGTTTCGCATAGACTTAAAGCTCCCTCGTTTGTTTCGCCTGCATTTGAAGCTATACCAATTATATCGCAAGTATTTGAAGCTAAATCATTTGCGTCGCATGGAGTTGAAGCTAAGGCTTCTACTTCGCATTGATTTGACACTAAATCATGTGTTTCGCTTGGATTTGAAGCTAACTCGTTTGTTTCGCCTGCATTTGATGCTGTATCAATTATATCGCAAGTATTTGAAGCTAAATCATTTCTGTCGCATGGCTTTGATGCTAACTCGTTTGTTTCGCCTGCATTGAAGCTATATCACTTCTATCGCAAGTATTTGAAGCTAAATCATTTGTGTCGCACGGATTTGAAGCTAAGCCTTCTACTTCGCATTGATTTCAAACTAAATCATCTGTTTTGCTTGGATTTGAATCTAACTCGTTTGTTTCGCCTGCATTTGAAGCTTTATCAATTATATCGCAAATATCTGAAGCTAAATCATTTGTTTCTCATGTATGTGAAGCTAAGCCTTCTACTTCGCATTGATTTGAAACTAAACCATGTGTTTCGCTGGGATTTGAAGCTAACTCGTTTGTTTCGCCTGCATTTGAGGCTATATCATTTATATCGCAAGTATGTGAAGCTAAATCAATTGTTTCGCATGGATATGAAGCTATGTCTACTACTTCGCATTGATGTGAAACAAAATCATGTGTTTCGCATGGATTTGAAGCTAAATCATTTGTGTCGCATGGCTTTGAAGCTAACTCGTTTGTTTCGCCTGCATTGAAGCTATATCACTTCTATCGCACGTATTTGAAGCTAAATCATTTGTGTCGCATGGATTTGAAGCTAAGCCTTCTACTTCGCATTGATTTGAAGCTAAATCATGTGTTTCGCACAGATTTGAAGCTAACTCGTTTGTTTCGCCTGCATTTCATGCTATATCATTTATATCGCAAGTATTTAAAGCTAAATCATTTGTGTCGCATGGCTTTGAAGCTAAGCCTTCTACTTCGCATCGATTTGACGCTAAATCATGTGTTCCGCACAGATTTGAAGCTAACTCGTTTGTTTCGCCTGCATTTGAGGCTATATCATTTATATCGCAAGTATGTGAAGCTAAATCATTTGTTTCGCATGGATATGAAGCTATGTCTACTACTTCGCATTGATTTGAAACTACATCATGTGTTTCGCATGGATTTGAAGCTGAATCATGTGTTTCGCATGGATGTGAAGCTAACTCTGTTTCGCCTGCATTTGAAGCTAAATTATGTTTATCACAAGTATCTGAATCTAAACAATTTGTTTCGCAAGAATATGAAGCTAAACCATGTGTTTCGCATGAATTTTAAGCTAAATCACGTGTTTCGCACAGATTTGAAGCTAACTCGTTTGTTTCGCCTGCATTTGAAGCTATATCAATTATATCGCAAGTATTTGAAGCTAAATCATGTGTTTCGCACTGATTTGAAGCTAAGCCTTCTGCTTCGCATTGATTTGAAACTAAATCATGTGTTTCGCTTGGATTTGAAAGTAACTCGTTTGTTTCGCATGTATTTGAAGCTACATCATTTATATCGCAAATATAAGAAGCTAAACCATTTGTTTCGCAAGAATATGTAGCTAAACCATGTGTTTCGCTTGGATTTGAAACTAACTAGTTTTTTTCGCCTGCATTTGAAGCGAAATCATGTTTATCACAAGTATCTGAATCTAAACCATTTGTTTCGCAAGAATATGAAGCTAAACCATGTATTTCGCATTGATTTGGAACTAAATCATGTGTTTCGCATGGATTTGAAGCTAAATCAAGGGGTTTCGCATGGATTTGAAACTAACTCGTTTGTTTCGCCTGCATTTGAAGCTAAATCATGTTTATCACAAGTATCTGAATCTAAACCATTTGTTTCGCAAGAATATGAAGCTAAACCATGTGTTTCGCATGAATTTGAAGCTAAATCATGTGTTTCGCACAGATTTGAAGCTAACTCGTTTGTTTTGCCTGCATTTGAAGCTAAATCATGTTTATCACAAGTATCTGAATCTAAACCATTTGTTTCGCAAGAATATGAAGCTAAACCATGTGTTTCGCTTGGATTTGAAGGTAACTCGTTTGTTTCGCCTGCATTGAAGCTATATCACTTCTATCGCAAGTATTTGAAGCTAAATCATTTGTGTCGCACGGATTTGAAGCTAAGCCTTCTACTTCGCATTGATTTGAAACTAAATCATCTGTTTTGCTTGGATTTGAATCTAACTCGTTTGTTTCGCCTGCATTTGAAGCTTTATCAATTATATCGCAATTATCTGAAGCTACATCATTTGTTTCTCATGTATGTGAAGCTAAGCCTTCTACTTCGCATTGATTTGAAACTAAACCATGTGTTTCGCTGGGATTTGAAGCTAACTCGTTTGTTTCGCCTGCATTTGATGCTATATCAATTATATTGCAAGTATTTGAAGCTAAGTCATTTGTGTTGCATGGCTTTGAAGATAAGCCTTCCACTTAGCATTAATTTGAAGGTAAATCATGTGTTCCGCTTGATTTTAAGCTAAGCCTTCTACTTCGCATTGATTTGGAACTAAATCATGTGTTTCGCATGGATTTGAAACTATCTTGTTTGTTTCGCCTGCATTTGAAGCTAAATCATGTTTATCACAAGTATCTGAATCTAAACCATTTGTTTCGCAAGAATATGAAGCTAAACCATGTGTTTCGCTTGGATTTGAAGGTAACTCGTTTGTTTCGCCTGCATTTGAAGCTATATCATTTATATCGCAAGTATGTGAAGCTAAATCATTTGTTTCGCATGGATTTTAAGCTAAGCCTTCTGCATCGCATGATTTGAAGCTAAATCATGTATTTCGCACAGATTTGAAGCTAACTCGTTTGTTCCGCCCTTATTTGAAGCTATATCATTTATATCGCAAGTCTGTGAAGCTAAATCATTTGTTTCGCATAGAGTTGAAGCTAAGGCTTCTACTTCGCATTGATTTGACACTAAATCATGTGTTTCGCTTGGATTTGAAGCTAACTCGTTTGTTTCGCCTGCATTTGAAGCTTTATCAATTATATCGCAAGTATTTGAAGCTAAACGATTTGTGTCGCATGGCTTTGAAGATAAGCCTTCCTCTTTGCATTAATTTGAAGGTAAATCATGTGTTTCGCTTGGATTTGAAGGTAACTCGTTTGTTTCGCCTGCATTTGAAGCTATATCATTTATATCGCTAGTATGTGAAGCTAAATCATTTGTTTCGCATGGATATGAAGCTATGTCTACTACTTCGCATTGATTTGAAACTAAATCATGTGTTTCGCATGGATTTGAAGCTAAATCATGTGTTTCGCATGGATGTGAAACTAACTCGATGTTTCGCCTGCATTTGAAGCTAAATCATGTTTATCACAAGTACCTGAATCTAAACCATTTGTTTCGCAAGAATATGAAGCTAAACCGTGTGTTTCGCATGAATTTGAAGCTAAGTCATGTGTTTCGCACAGATTTGAAGCTAACTCGTTTGTTTCGCCTGCATTTGAAGCTATATCAATTATATCGCAAGTATTTGAAGCTAAATCATTTGTGTCGCATGGCTTTGAAGATAAGCCTTCTACTTTGCATTAATTTGAAGGTAAATCATGTGTTTCGCTTGGATTTGAAGGTAACTCGTTTGTTTCGCCTGCATTTGAAGCTATATCAATTATATCGCAAGTATTTGAATCTGAATCATTTGTGTCGCATGGCTTTGAGGATAAGCCTTCTACTTCGCATTAATTTGAAGGTAAATCATGTGTTTCGCTTGGATTTGAAGCTAACTCGTTTGTTTCGCCTGCATTGAAGCTATATCACTTCTATCGCAAGTATTTGAAGCTAAATCATTTGTGTCGCACGGATTTGAAGCTAAGCCTTCTACTTCGCATTGATTTGTAACTAAATCATGTGTTTCGCATGGATTTGAAGGTAAATCATGTGTTTCGCATGGATTTGAAACTATCTCGTTTGTTTCGCCTTCATTTGAAGCTAAATCATGTTTATCACAATTATCTGAATCTAAACCATTTGTTTCGCAAGAATATGAAGCTAAACCATGTGTTTCGCATGAATTTGAAGCTAAATCATGTATTTCGCACAGATTTGAAGCTAACTCGTTTGTTTCGCCTGCATTGAAACTGTATCACTTATATCACTTATCTATCGCAAGTATTTGATGGTTTCGCTTGGATTTGAAGGTAACTCGTTTGTTTCGCCCTTATTTGAAGCTATATCATTTATATCGCAAGTCTGTGAAGCTAAATCATTTGTTTCGCATGGAGTTGAAGCTAAGGCTTCTACTTCGCATTGATTTGACACTAAATCATGTGTTTCGCTTGGATTTGAAGCTAACTCGTTTGTTTCGCCTGCATTTGAAGCTATATCACTTATATCGCAAGTATTTGAAGCTAAGTCATTTGATTCGCATGGATATGAAGCTAAGCCTTCTACTTCGCATTGCTTTGAAGCTAAATCATGTGTTTCGCTTGGTTTTAAAGCTAACTCGTTTGTTTCGCATGCGGTTGAAGCTAAATGAAGTATATCACAAGTATATGAAGCTAAACCATTTGTTTTCCAAGAATATGAAACTAAACCATGTGTTTCGCTTGGATTTGAAGCTAAATCATGTGTTTCGCATAGACTTGAAGCTCCCTCGTTTGTTTCGCCTGCATTTGAAGCTATACCAATTATATCGCAAGTATTTGAAGCTAAATCATTTACGTCGCATGGAGTTGAAGCTAAGGCTTCTACTTCGCATTGATTGGACACTAAATCATTTGTTTCGCTTGGATTTGAAGCTAACTCGTTTGTTTCGCCTGCATTTGATGCTGTATCAATTATATCGCAAGTATTTGACGCTAAATCATTTCTGTCGCATGGCTTTGAAGCTAACTCGTTTGTTTCGCCTGCATTGAAGCTATATCACTTCTATCGCAAGTATTTGAAGCTAAATCATTTGTGTCGCACGGATTTGAAGCTAAGCCTTCTACTTCGCATTGATTTGTAACTAAATCATGTGTTTCGCATGGATTTGAAGGTAAATCATGTGTTTCGCCTGCATTTGAAGCTAAATCATGTTTATCACAAGTATCTGAATCTAAACCAGTTGTTTCGCAAGAATATGAAGCTAAACCATGTGTTTCGCACAGATTTGAAGCTAACTCGTTTGTTTCGCCTGCATTTGAAGCTATATCAATTATATCGCAAGTATTTGAATCTGAATCATTTGTGTCGCATGGCTTTGAGGATAAGCCTTCTACTTCGCATTAATTTGAAGGTAAATCATGTGTTTCGCTTGGATTTGAAGCTAACTCGTTTGTTTCGCCTGCATTTGAAGCTAAATCATGTTTATCACAAGTATCTGAATCTAAACCATTTGTTTCGCAAGAATATAAAGCTAAACCATGTGTTTCGCTTGGATTTGAAGGTATCTCGTTTGTTTCGCCTGCATTTGAAGCTATATCAATTATATCGCAAGTATTTGAAGCTAAATCATGTGTGTCTCATGGCTTTGAAGAAAGCCTTCTACTATACATTAATTTGAAGGTAAATCATGCGTTTCGCTTGGATTTGAAGGTAACTCGTTTGTTTCGCCTGCATTTGAAGCTAAATCATGTTTATCACAATTATCTGAATCTAAACCATTTGTTTCGCAAGAATATGAAGCTAAACCATGTGTTTCGCATGAATTTGTAGCTAAATCATGTATTTCGCACAGATTTGAAGCTTACTCGTTTGTTTCGCCTGCATTGAAACTGTATCACTTATATCACATATCTATCGCAAGTATTTGATGGTTTCGCTTGGATTTGAAGGTAACTCGTTTGTTTCGCCCTTATTTGAAGCTATATCACTTATATCGCAAGTCTGTGAAGCTAAATCATTTGTTTCGCATGGAGTTGAAGCTAAGGCTTCTACTTCGCATTGATTTGACACTAAATCATGTGTTTCGCTTGGATTTGAAGCTGACTCGTTTGTTTCGCCTGCATTTGAAGTTATATCATTTATATCGCAAGTATTTGAAGCTAAATCATTTGTGTCGCATGGCTTTGAATATAAGCCTTCTACTTTAAATTGATTTGAAGGTAAATCATGTGTTTCGCTTGGATTTGAAGCTAACTCGTTTGTTTCGCCTGCATTTGAAGCTATATCACTTATATCGCAAGTATTTGAAGCTAAGTCATTTGATTCGCATGGATATGAAGCTAAGCCTTCTACTTCGCATTGCTTTGAAGCTAAATCATGTGTTTCGCTTGGTTTTAAAGCTAACTCGTTTGTTTCGCATGCGGTTGAAGCTAAATCAAGTTTATCACAAGTATATGAAGCTAAACCATTTGTTTTGCAAGAATATGAAGCTAAACCATGTGTTTCGCTTGGATTCGAAGGTAACTCGTTTGTTTCGCCTGCATTTGAAGCTATATCAATTATATCGCAAGTATTTGGAGCTAAATCATTTGTGTCTCATGGCTTTGAAGAAAGCCTCCTACTATGCATTAATTTGAAGGTAAATCATGCGTTTCGCTTGGATTCGAAGGTAACTCGTTTGTTTCGCCTGCATTTGAAGCTAAATCATGTTTATCACAATTATCTGAATCTAAACCATTTGTTTCGCAAGAATATGAAGCTAAACCATGTGTTTCGCATGAATTTGAAGCGAAATCATGTATTTCGCACAGATTTGAAGCTAACTCGTTTGTTTCGCCCTTATTTGAAGCTATATCATTTATATCGCAAGTCTGTGAAGCTAAATCATTTGTTTCGCATGGAGTTGAAGCTAAGGCTTCTACTTCGCATTGATTTGACACTAAATCATGTGTTTCGCTTGGATTTGAAGCTAACTCGTTTGTTTCGCCTGCATTTGAAGCTATATCACTTATATCGCAAGTATTTGAAGCTAAGTCATTTGATTCGCATGGATATGAAGCTAAGCCTTCTACTTCGCATTGCTTTGAAGCTAAATCATGTGTTTCGCTTGGTTTTAAAGCTAACTCGTTTGTTTCTCATGCGGTTGAAGCTAAATGAAGTTTATCACAAGTATATGATGCTAAACCATTTGTTTTGCAAGAATATGAAACTAAACCATGTGTTTCGCTTGGATTTGAAACTAAATCATGTGTTTCGCATAGACTTGAAGCTCCCTCGTTTGTTTCGCCTGCATTTGAAGCTATACCAATTACATCGCAAGTATTTGAAGCTAAATCATTTGCGTCGCATGGAGTTGAAGCTAAGGCTTCTACTTCGCATTGATTGGACACTAAATCATGTGTTTCGCTTGGATTTGAAACTAACTCGTTTGTTTCGCCTGCATTTGAGGCTATATCATTTATATCGCAAGTATGTGAAGCTAAATCATTTGTTTCGCATGGATATGAAGCTATGTCTACTACTTCGCATTGATTTGAAACTACATCATGTGTTTCGCATGGATTTGAAGCTAAATCATGTGTTTCGCATGGATGTGAAGCTAACTCTGTTTCGCCTGCATTTGAAGCTAAATTATGTTTATCACAAGTATCTGAATCTAAACAATTTGTTTCGCAAGAATATGAAGCTAAACCATGTGTTTCGCATGAATTTTAAGCTAAATCATGAGTTTCGCACAGATTTGAAGCTAACTCGTTTGTTTCGCCTGCATTTGAAGCCAAATCATGTTTATCACAATTATCTGAATCTAAACCATTTGTTTCGCAAGAATATGAAGCTAAACCATGTGTTTCGCATGAATTTGAAGCTAAATCATGTATTTCGCACAGATTTGAAGCTAACTCGTTTGTTTTGCCTGCATTTGAAGCTATATCAATTATATGGCAAGTATTTGAAGCTAAATCATTTGTGTCGCATGGCTTTGAGGATAAGCCTTCCACTTTGCATTAATTTGAAGGTAAATCATGTGTTTCGCATGGCTTTGAAGATAAGCCTTCTACTTTGCATTAATTTGAAGGTAAATCATGTGTTTCGCTTGGATTTGAAGGTAACTCGTTTGTTTCGCCTGCATTTGAAGCTATATCAATTATATCGCAAGTATTTGAATCTGAATCATTTGTGTCGCATGGCTTTGAGGATAAGCCTTCTACTTCGCATTAATTTGAAGGTAAATCATGTGTTTCGCTTGGATTTGAAGCTAACTCGTTTGTTTCGCCTGCATTTGAAGCTATATCATTTATATCGCAAGTATGTGAAGCTAAATCATTTCTTTCGCATGGATATGAAGCTATGCCTACTACTTCGCATTGATTTGTAACTAAATCATGTGTTTCGCATGGATTTGAAGGTAAATCATGTGTTTCGCATGGATTTGAAACTATCTCGTTTGTTTCGCCTGCATTTGAAGCTATATCAATTATATCGCAAGTATTTGAAGCTAAATCATTTGTGTCTCATGGCTTTGAAGATAAGCCTCCTACTTCGCATTGATTTAACGCTAAATCATGTGTTTCGCAAAGATTTGAAGCTAACTCGTTGTTTCGCCTGCATTTGATGCTAAATCATGTTTATCACAACTATCTGATTCTAAACCATTTGTTTCGCATGAATTTGAAGCTAAATCATGTGTTTCGCACAGATTTGAAGCTAACTCGTTTGTTTCGCCCTTATTTGAAGCTATATCATTTATATCGCAAGTCTGTGAAGCTAAATCATTTGTTTCGCATGGAGTTGAAGCTAAGGCTTCTACTTCGCATTGATTTGACACTAAATCATGTGTTTCGCATGGATTTGAAGCTAACTCGTTTGTTTCGCCTGCATTTGATGCTGTATCAATTATATCGCAAGTATTTGAAGCTAAATCATTTGTGTCGCATGGCTTTGAAGCTAACTCGTTTGTTTCGCCTGCATTGATGCTATATCACTTCTATCGCAAGTATTTGAAGCTAAATCATTTGTGTCGCACGGATTTGAAGCTAAGCCTTCTACTTAGCATTGATTTGAAACTAAATCATCTACTTTGCTTGGATTTGAATCTAACTCGTTTGTTTCGCCTGCCTTTGAAGCTTTATCAATTATATCGCAATTATCTGAAGCTAAATCATTTGTTTCTCATGTTTGTGAAGCTAAGCCTTCTACTTCGCATTGATTTGAAACTAAACCATGTGTTTCGCTGGGATTTGAAGCTAACTCGTCTGTTTCGCCTGCATTTGAAGCTATATCATTTATATCGCAAGTATATGAATCTAAACCATTTGTTTCGCAAGAATATGAAGCTAAACCATGTGTTTCGCATGGATTTGAAGCTAACTCGTTTGTTTCGCCTGCATTTGTAGCTATATCATTTATATCGCAAGTATGTGAAGCTAAATCATTTGTTTCGCATGGATATGACGCTATGTCTACTACTTCGCATTGATGTTAAACAAAATCATGTGTTTCGCATGTATTTGAAGCGAAATCATGTGTTCCGCACAGATTTGAAGCTGTCTCGTTTGTCTCGCCTGCATTTGAATCTATATCATTTATATCGCAAGTCTGTGAAGCTAAATCATTTGTTTCGCATGGAGTTGAAGCTAAGGCTTCTACTTCGCATTGATTTGGCACTAAATCATGTGTTTCGCTTGGATTTGAAGCTAACTCGTTTGTTTCGCCTGCATTTGAAGCTATATCAATTATATCGCAAGTATTTGAAGCTAAATCATTTGTGTCGCATGGCTTTGAAGATAATCCTTCTACTTTGCATTAATTTGAAGGTAAATCATGTGTTTCGCTTGGATTTGAAGGTAACTCGTTTGTTTCGCCTGCATTTGAAGCTATATCAATTATATCGCAAGTATTTGAATCTGAATCATTTGTGTCGCATTGCTTTGAGGATAAGACTTCTACTTCGCATTAATTTGAAGGTAAATCATGTGTTTCGCTTGGATTTGAAGCTAACTCGTTTGTTTCGCCTGCATTTGAAGCTATATCATTTATATCGCAAGTACGTGAAACTAAGTCATTTCTTTCGCATGGATATGAAGCTATGCCTACTACTTCGCATTGATTTGTAACTAAATCATGTGTTTCGCATGGATTTGAAGGTAAATCATGTGTTTCGCATGGATTTGAAACTATCTCGTTTGTTTCGCCTGCATTTGAAGCTAAATCATGTTTATCACAAGTATCTGAATCTAAACCATTTGTTTCGCAAGAATATGAAGCTAAACCATGTGTTTCGCTTGGATTTGAAGGTAACTCGTTTGATTCGCCCTTATTTGAAGCTATATCATTTATATCGCAAGTCTGTGAAGCTAAATCATTTGTTTCGCATGGAGTTGAAGCTAAGGCTTCTACTTCGCATTGATTTGAAACTAAACCATGTGTTTCGCTGGGATTTGAAGCTAACTCGTTTGTTTCGCCTGCATTTGAGGCTATATCATTTATATCGCAAGTATGTGAAGCTAAATCAATTGTTTCGCATGGATATGAAGCTATGTCTACTACTTCGCATTGATGTGAAACAAAATCATGTGTTTCGCATGGATTTGAAGCTAAATCATTTGTGTCGCATGGCTTTGAAGCTAACTCGTTTGTTTCGCCTGCATTGAAGCTATATCACTTCTATCGCACGTATTTGAAGCTAAATCATTTGTGTCGCATGGATTTGAAGCTAAGCCTTCTACTTCGCATTGATTTGAAGCTAAATCATGTGTTTCGCACAGATTTGAAGCTAACTCGTTTGTTTCGCCTGCATTTCATGCTATATCATTTATATCGCAAGTATTTAAAGCTAAATCATTTGTGTCGCATGGCTTTGAAGCTAAGCCTTCTACTTCGCATCGATTTGACGCTAAATCATGTGTTCCGCACAGATTTGAAGCTAACTCGTTTGTTTCGCCTGCATTTGAGGCTATATCATTTATATCGCAAGTATGTGAAGCTAAATCATTTGTTTCGCATGGATATGAAGCTATGTCTACTACTTCGCATTGATTTGAAACTACATCATGTGTTTCGCATGGATTTGAAGCTGAATCATGTGTTTCGCATGGATGTGAAGCTAACTCTGTTTCGCCTGCATTTGAAGCTAAATTATGTTTATCACAAGTATCTGAATCTAAACAATTTGTTTCGCAAGAATATGAAGCTAAACCATGTGTTTCGCATGAATTTTAAGCTAAATCATGTGTTTCGCACAGATTTGAAGCTAACTCGTTTGTTTCGCCTGCATTTGAAGCTATATCAATTATATCGCAAGTATTTGAAGCTAAATCATGTGTTTCGCACAGATTTGAAGCTAAGCCTTCTGCTTCGCATTGATTTGAAACTAAATCATGTGTTTCGCTTGGATTTGAAAGTAACTCGTTTGTTTCGCATGTATTTGAAGCTACATCATTTATATCGCAAATATATGAAGCTAAACCATTTGTTTCGCAAGAATATGTAGCTAAACCATGTGTTTCGCTTGGATTTGAAACTAACTAGTTTTTTTCGCCTGCATTTGAAGCTAAATCATGTTTATCACAAGTATCTGAATCTAAACCATTTGTTTCGCAAGAATATGAAGCTAAACCATGTATTTCGCATTGATTTGGAACTAAATCATGTGTTTCGCATGGATTTGAAGCTAAATCAAGGGGTTTCGCATGGATTTGAAACTAACTCGTTTGTTTCGCCTGCATTTGAAGCTAAATCATGTTTATCACAAGTATCTGAATCTAAACCATTTGTTTCGCAAGAATATGAAGCTAAGCCATGTGTTTCGCTTGGATTTGAAGGTAACTCGTTTGTTTCGCCTGCATTGAAGCTATATCACTTCTATCGCAAGTATTTGAAGCTAAATCATTTGTGTCGCACGGATTTGATGCTAAGCCTTCTACTTCGCATTGATTTGAAACTAAATCATCTGTTTTGCTTGGATTTGAATCTAACTCGTTTGTTTCGCCTGCATTTGAAGCTTTATCAATTATATCGCAATTATCTGAAGCTACATCATTTGTTTCTCATGTATGTGAAGCTAAGCCTTCTACTTCGCATTGATTTGAAACTAAACCATGTGTTTCGCTGGGATTTGAAGCTAACTCGTTTGTTTCGCCTGCATTTGATGCTATATCAATTATATTGCAAGTATTTGAAGCTAAGTCATTTGTGTTGCATGGCTTTGAAGATAAGCCTTCCACTTAGCATTAATTTGAAGGTAAATCATGTGTTTCGCTTGATTTTAAGCTAAGCCTTCTACTTCGCATTGATATGGAACTAAATCATGTGTTTCGCATGGATTTGAAACTATCTTGTTTGTTTCGCCTGCATTTGAAGCTAAATCATGTTTATCACAAGTATCTGAATCTAAACCATTTGTTTCGCAAGAATATGAAGCTAAACCATGTGTTTCGCTTGGATTTGAAGGTAACTCGTTTGTTTCGCCTGCATTTGAAGCTATATCATTTATATCGCAAGTATGTGAAGCTAAATCATTTGTTTCGCATGGATTTTAAGCTAAGCCTTCTGCATCGCATGATTTGAAGCTAAATCATGTATTTCGCACAGATTTGAAGCTAACTCGTTTGTTCCGCCCTTATTTGAAGCTATATCATTTATATCGCAAGTCTGTGAAGCTAAATCATTTGTTTCGCATAGAGTTGAAGCTAAGGCTTCTACTTCGCATTGATTTGACACTAAATCATGTGTTTCGCTTGGATTTGAAGCTAACTCGTTTGTTTCGCCTGCATTTGAAGCTTTATCAATTATATCGCAAGTATTTGAAGCTAAACGATTTGTGTCGCATGGCTTTGAAGATAAGCCTTCCTCTTTGCATTAATTTGAAGGTAAATCATGTGTTTCGCTTGGATTTGAAGGTAACTCGTTTGTTTCGCCTGCATTTGAAGCTATATCATTTATATCGCTAGTATGTGAAGCTAAATCATTTGTTTCGCATGGATATGAAGCTATGTCTACTACTTCGCATTGATTTGAAACTAAATCATGTGTTTCGCATGGATTTGAAGCTAAATCATGTGTTTCGCATGGATGTGAAACTAACTCGATGTTTCGCCTGCATTTGAAGCTAAATCATGTTTATCACAAGTACCTGAATCTAAACCATTTGTTTCGCAAGAATATGAAGCTAAACCGTGTGTTTCGCATGAATTTGAAGCTAAGTCATGTGTTTCGCACAGATTTGAAGCTAACTCGTTTGTTCCGCCCTTATTTGAAGCTATATCATTTATATCGCAAGTCTGTGAAGCTAAATCATTTGTTTCGCATAGAGTTGAAGCTAAGGCTTCTACTTCGCATTGATTTGACACTAAATCATGTGTTTCGCTTGGATTTGAAGCTAACTCGTTTGTTTCGCCTGCATTTGAAGCTTTATCAATTATATCGCAAGTATTTGAAGCTAAACGATTTGTGTCGCATGGCTTTGAAGATAAGCCTTCCTCTTTGCATTAATTTGAAGGTAAATCATGTGTTTCGCTTGGATTTGAAGGTAACTCGTTTGTTTCGCCTGCATTTGAAGCTATATCATTTATATCGCTAGTATGTGAAGCTAAATCATTTGTTTCGCATGGATATGAAGCTATGTCTACTACTTCGCATTGATTTGAAACTAAATCATGTGTTTCGCATGGATTTGAAGCTAAATCATGTGTTTCGCATGGATGTGAAACTAACTCGATGTTTCGCCTGCATTTGAAGCTAAATCATGTTTATCACAAGTACCTGAATCTAAACCATTTGTTTCGCAAGAATATGAAGCTAAACCGTGTGTTTCGCATGAATTTGAAGCTAAGTCATGTGTTTCGCACAGATTTGAAGCTAACTCGTTTGTTTCGCCTGCATTTGAAGCTATATCAATTATATCGCAAGTATTTGAAGCTAAATCATTTGTGTCGCATGGCTTTGAAGATAAGCCTTCTACTTTGCATTAATTTGAAGGTAAATCATGTGTTTCGCTTGGATTTGAAGGTAACTCGTTTGTTTCGCCTGCATTTCAAGCTATATCAATTATATCGCAAGTATTTGAATCTGAATCATTTGTGTCGCATGGCTTTGAGGATAAGCCTTCTACTTCGCATTAATTTGAAGGTAAATCATGTGTTTCGCTTGGATTTGAAGCTAACTCGTTTGTTTCGCCTGCATTGAAGCTATATCACTTCTATCGCAAGTATTTGAAGCTAAATCATTTGTGTCGCACGGATTTGAAGCTAAGCCTTCTACTTCGCATTGATTTGTAACTAAATCATGTGTTTCGCATGGATTTGAAGGTAAATCATGTGTTTCGCATGGATTTGAAACTATCTCGTTTGTTTCGCCTTCATTTGAAGCTAAATCATGTTTATCACAATTATCTGAATCTAAACCATTTGTTTCGCAAGAATATGAAGCTAAACCATGTGTTTCGCATGAATTTGAAGCTAAATCATGTATTTCGCACAGATTTGAAGCTAACTCGTTTGTTTCGCCTGCATTGAAACTGTATCACTTATATCACTTATCTATCGCAAGTATTTGATGGTTTCGCTTGGATTTGAAGGTAACTCGTTTGTTTCGCCCTTATTTGAAGCTATATCATTTATATCGCAAGTCTGTGAAGCTAAATCATTTGTTTCGCATGGAGTTGAAGCTAAGGCTTCTACTTCGCATTGATTTGACACTAAATCATGTGTTTCGCTTGGATTTGAAGCTAACTCGTTTGTTTCGCCTGCATTTGAAGCTATATCACTTATATCGCAAGTATTTGAAGCTAAGTCATTTGATTCGCATGGATATGAAGCTAAGCCTTCTACTTCGCATTGCTTTGAAGCTAAATCATGTGTTTCGCTTGGTTTTAAAGCTAACTCGTTTGTTTCGCATGCGGTTGAAGCTAAATGAAGTATATCACAAGTATATGAAGCTAAACCATTTGTTTTCCAAGAATATGAAACTAAACCATGTGTTTCGCTTGGATTTGAAGCTAAATCATGTGTTTCGCATAGACTTGAAGCTCCCTCGTTTGTTTCGCCTGCATTTGAAGCTATACCAATTATATCGCAAGTATTTGAAGCTAAATCATTTGCGTCGCATGGAGTTGAAGCTAAGGCTTCTACTTCGCATTGATTGGACACTAAATCATTTGTTTCGCTTGGATTTGAAGCTAACTCGTTTGTTTCGCCTGCATTTGATGCTGTATCAATTATATCGCAAGTATTTGACGCTAAATCATTTCTGTCGCACGGATTTGAAGCTAAGCCTTCTACTTCGCATTGATTTGTAACTAAATCATGTGTTTCGCATGGATTTGAAGGTAAATCATGTGTTTCGCCTGCATTTGAAGCTAAATCATGTTTATCACAAGTATCTGAATCTAAACCAGTTGTTTCGCAAGAATATGAAGCTAAACCATGTGTTTCGCACAGATTTGAAGCTAACTCGTTTGTTTCGCCTGCATTTGAAGCTATATCAATTATATCGCAAGTATTTGAATCTGAATCATTTGTGTCGCATGGCTTTGAGGATAAGCCTTCTACTTCGCATTAATTTGAAGGTAAATCATGTGTTTCGCTTGGATTTGAAGCTAACTCGTTTGTTTCGCCTGCATTTGAAGCTAAATCATGTTTATCACAAGTATCTGAATCTAAACCATTTGTTTCGCAAGAATATAAAGCTAAACCATGTGTTTCGCTTGGATTTGAAGGTAACTCGTTTGTTTCGCCTGCATTTGAAGCTATATCAATTATATCGCAAGTATTTGAAGCTAAATCATTTGTGTCGCATGGCTTTGAAGCTAACTCGTTTGTTTCGCCTGCATTGATGCTATATCACTTCTATCGCAAGTATTTGAAGCTAAATCATTTGTGTCGCACGGATTTGAAGCTAAGCCTTCTACTTAGCATTGATTTGAAACTAAATCATCTATTTTGCTTGGATTTGAATCTAACTCGTTTGTTTCGCCTGCCTTTGAAGCTTTATCAATTATATCGCAATTATCTGAAGCTAAATCATTTGTTTCTCATGTTTGTGAAGCTAAGCCTTCTACTTCGCATTGATTTGAAACTAAACCATGTGTTTCGCTGGGATTTGAAGCTAACTCGTCTGTTTCGCCTGCATTTGAAGCTATATCATTTATATCGCAAGTATATGAAGCTAAACCATTTGTTTCGCAAGAATATGAAGCTAAACCATGTGTTTCGCATGGATTTGAAGCTAACTCGTTTGTTTCGCCTGCATTTGTAGCTATATCATTTATATCGCAAGTATGTGAAGCTAAATCATTTGTTTCGCATGGATATGACGCTATGTCTACTACTTCGCATTGATGTTAAACAAAATCATGTGTTTCGCATGTATTTGAAGCGAAATCATGTGTTTCGCACAGATTTGAAGCTGTCTCGTTTGTCTCGCCTGCATTTGAATCTATATCATTTATATCGCAAGTCTGTGAAGCTAAATCATTTGTTTCGCATGGAGTTGAAGCTAAGGCTTCTACTTCGCATTGATTTGGCACTAAATCATGTGTTTCGCTTGGATTTGAAGCTAACTCGTTTGTTTCGCCTGCATTTGAAGCTATATCAATTATATCGCAAGTATTTGAAGCTAAATCATTTGTGTCGCATGGCTTTGAAGATAATCCTTCTACTTTGCATTAATTTGAAGTTAAATCATGTGTTTCGCTTGGATTTGAAGGTAACTCGTTTGTTTCGCCAGCATTTGAAGCTATATCAATTATATCGCAAGTATTTGAATCTGAATCATTTGTGTCGCATTGCTTTGAGGATAAGACTTCTACTTCGCATTAATTTGAAGGTAAATCATGTGTTTCGCTTGGATTTGAAGCTAACTCGTTTGTTTCGCCTGCATTTGAAGCTATATCATTTATATCGCAAGTATGTGAAACTAAATCATTTCTTTCGCATGGATATGAAGCTATGCCTACTACTTCGCATTGATTTGTAACTAAATCATGTGTTTCGCATGGATTTGAAGGTAAATCATGTGTTTCGCATGGATATGAAACTATCTCGTTTGTTTCGCCTGCATTTGAAGCTAAATCATGTTTATCACAAGTATCTGAATCTAAACCATTTGTTTCGCAAGAATATGAAGCTAAACCATGTGTTTCGCTTGGATTCGAAGGTAACTCGTTTGTTTCGCCTGCATTTGAAGCTATATCAATTATATCGCAAGTATTTGAAGCTAAATCATTTGTGTCTCATGGCTTTGAAGAAAGCCTTCTACTATGCATTAATTTGAAGGTAAATCATGCGTTTCGCTTGGATTCGAAGGTAACTCGTTTGTTTCGCCTGCATTTGAAGCTAAATCATGTTTATCACAATTATCTGAATCTAAACCATTTGTTTCGCAAGAATATGAAGCTAAACCATGTGTTTCGCATGAATTTGAAGCTAAATCATGTATTTCGCACAGATTTGAAGCTAACTCGTTTGTTTCGCCTGCATTGAAACTGTATCACTTATATCACTTATCTATCGCAAGTATTTGATGGTTTCGCTTGGATTTGAAGGTAACTCGTTTGATTCGCCCTTATTTGAAGCTATATCATTTATATCGCAAGTCTGTGAAGCTAAATCATTTGTTTCGCATGGAGTTGAAGCTAAGGCTTCTACTTCGCATTGATTTGAAACTAAACCATGTGTTTCGCTGGGATTTGAAGCTAACTCGTTTGTTTCGCCTGCATTTGAGGCTATATCATTTATATCGCAAGTATGTGAAGCTAAATCAATTGTTTCGCATGGATATGAAGCTATGTCTACTACTTCGCATTGATGTGAAACAAAATCATGTGTTTCGCATGGATTTGAAGCTAAATCATTTGTGTCGCATGGCTTTGAAGCTAACTCGTTTGTTTCGCCTGCATTGAAGCTATATCACTTCTATCGCACGTATTTGAAGCTAAATCATTTGTGTCGCATGGATTTGAAGCTAAGCCTTCTACTTCGCATTGATTTGAAGCTAAATCATGTGTTTCGCACAGATTTGAAGCTAACTCGTTTGTTTCGCCTGCATTTCATGCTATATCATTTATATCGCAAGTATTTAAAGCTAAATCATTTGTGTCGCATGGCTTTGAAGCTAAGCCTTCTACTTCGCATCGATTTGACGCTAAATCATGTGTTCCGCACAGATTTGAAGCTAACTCGTTTGTTTCGCCTGCATTTGAGGCTATATCATTTATATCGCAAGTATGTGAAGCTAAATCATTTGTTTCGCATGGATATGAAGCTATGTCTACTACTTCGCATTGATTTGAAACTACATCATGTGTTTCGCATGGATTTGAAGCTGAATCATGTGTTTCGCATGGATGTGAAGCTAACTCTGTTTCGCCTGCATTTGAAGCTAAATTATGTTTATCACAAGTATCTGAATCTAAACAATTTGTTTCGCAAGAATATGAAGCTAAACCATGTGTTTCGCATGAATTTTAAGCTAAATCATGTGTTTCGCACAGATTTGAAGCTAACTCGTTTGTTTCGCCTGCATTTGAAGCTATATCAATTATATCGCAAGTATTTGAAGCTATATCATGTGTTTCGCACAGATTTGAAGCTAAGCCTTCTGCTTCGCATTGATTTGAAACTAAATCATGTGTTTCGCTTGGATTTGAAAGTAACTCGTTTGTTTCGCATGTATTTGAAGCTACATCATTTATATCGCAAATATATGAAGCTAAACCATTTGTTTCGCAAGAATATGTAGCTAAACCATGTGTTTCGCTTGGATTTGAAACTAACTAGTTTTTTTCGCCTGCATTTGAAGCTAAATCATGTTTATCACAAGTATCTGAATCTAAACCATTTGTTTCGCAAGAATATGAAGCTAAACCATGTATTTCGCATTGATTTGGAACTAAATCATGTGTTTCGCATGGATTTGAAGCTAAATCAAGGGGTTTCGCATGGATTTGAAACTAACTCGTTTGTTTCGCCTGCATTTGAAGCTAAATCATGTTTATCACAAGTATCTGAATCTAAACCATTTGTTTCGCAAGAATATGAAGCTAAACCATGTGTTTCGCTTGGATTTGAAGGTAACTCGTTTGTTTCGCCTGCATTGAAGCTATATCACTTCTATCGCAAGTATTTGAAGCTAAATCATTTGTGTCGCACGGATTTGAAGCTAAGCCTTCTACTTCGCATTGATTTGAAACTAAATCATCTGTTTTGCTTGGATTTGAATCTAACTCGTTTGTTTCGCCTGCATTTGAAGCTTTATCAATTATATCGCAATTATCTGAAGCTACATCATTTGTTTCTCATGTATGTGAAGCTAAGCCTTCTACTTCGCATTGATTTGAAACTAAACCATGTGTTTCGCTGGGATTTGAAGCTAAGTCGTTTGTTTCGCCTGCATTTGATGCTATATCAATTATATTGCAAGTATTTGAAGCTAAGTCATTTGTGTTGCATGGCTTTGAAGATAAGCCTTCCACTTAGCATTAATTTGAAGGTAAATCATGTGTTTCGCTTGATTTTAAGCTAAGCCTTCTACTTCGCATTGATTTGGAACTAAATCATGTGTTTCGCATGGATTTGAAACTATCTTGTTTGTTTCGCCTGCATTTGAAGCTAAATCATGTTTATCACAAGTATCTGAATCTAAACCATTTGTTTCGCAAGAATATGAAGCTAAACCATGTGTTTCGCTTGGATTTGAAGGTAACTCGTTTGTTTCGCCTGCATTTGAAGCTATATCATTTATATCGCAAGTATGTGAAGCTAAATCATTTGTTTCGCATGGATTTTAAGCTAAGCCTTCTGCATCGCATGATTTGAAGCTAAATCATGTATTTCGCACAGATTTGAAGCTAACTCGTTTGTTCCGCCCTTATTTGAAGCTATATCATTTATATCGCAAGTCTGTGAAGCTAAATCATTTGTTTCGCATAGAGTTGAAGCTAAGGCTTCTACTTCGCATTGATTTGACACTAAGTCATGTGTTTCGCTTGGATTTGAAGCTAACTCGTTTGTTTCGCCTGCATTTGAAGCTTTATCAATTATATCGCAAGTATTTGACGCTAAATCATTTCTGTCGCATGGCTTTGAAGCTAACTCGTTTGTTTCGCCTGCATTGAAGCTATATCACTTCTATCGCAAGTATTTGAAGCTAAATCATTTGTGTCGCACGGATTTGAAGCTAAGCCTTCTACTTCGCATTGATTTGTAACTAAATCATGTGTTTCGCATGGATTTGAAGGTAAATCATGTGTTTCGCCTGCATTTGAAGCTAAATCATGTTTATCACAAGTATCTGAATCTAAACCATTTGTTTCGCAAGAATATAAAGCTAAACCATGTGTTTCGCTTGGATTTGAAGGTAACTCGTTTGTTTCGCCTGCATTTGAAGCTATATCAATTATATCGCAAGTATTTGAAGCAAAATCATTTGTGTCGCATGGCTTTGAAGCTAACTCGTTTGTTTCGCCTGCATTGATGCTATATCACTTCTATCGCAAGTATTTGAAGCTAAATCATTTGTGTCGCATGGCTTTGAAGATAATCCTTCTACTTTGCATTAATTTGAAGGTAAATCATGTGTTTCGCATGGATGTGAAGCTAACTCTGTTTCGCCTGCATTTGAAGCTAAATTATGTTTATCACATGTATCTGAATCTAAACAATTTGTTTCGCAAGAATATGAAGCTAAACCATGTGTTTCGCATGAATTTTAAGCTAAATCATGAGTTTCGTACAGATTTGAAGCTAACTCGTTTGTTTCGCCTGCATTTGAAGCCAAATCATGTTTATCACAATTATCTGAATCTAAACCATTTGTTTCGCAAGAATATGAAGCTAAACCATGTGTTTCGCATGAATTTGAAGCTAAATCATGTATTTCGCACAGATTTGAAGCTAACTCGTTTGTTTTGCCTGCATTTGAAGCTATATCAATTATATGGCAAGTATTTGAAGCTAAATCATTTGTGTCGCATGGCTTTGAGGATAAGCCTTCCACTTTGCATTAATTTGAAGGTAAATCATGTGTTTCGCTTGGATTTGAAGCTAAACCTTCTACTTCGCATTGATTTTTTAACTAAATCAGGTGTTTCGCTTGGATTTGAAGCTAACTCGTTTGTTTCGCCAGCATTTGAAGCTATATCAATTAAATCGCAAGTATTTGAAGCTAAATCATTTGTGTCGCATGGCTTTGAAGATAAGCCTTCTACTTTGCATTAATTTGAAGGTAAATCATGTGTTTCGCTTGGATTTGAAGGTAACTCGTTTGTTTCGCCTGCATTTGAAGCTATATCAATTATATCGCAAGTATTTGAATCTGAATCATTTGTGTCGCATGGCTTTGAGGATAAGCCTTCTACTTCGCATTAATTTGAAGGTAAATCATGTGTTTCGCTTGGATTTGAAGCTAACTCGTTTGTTTCGCCTGCATTTGAAGCTATATCATTTATATCGCAAGTATGTGAAACTAAATCATTTCTTTCGCATGGATATGAAGCTATGCCTACTACTTCGCATTGATTTGTAACTAAATCATGTGTTTCGCATGGATTTGAAGGTAAATCATGTGTTTCGCATGGATTTGAAACTATCTCGTTTGTTTCGCCTGCATTTGAAGCTATATCAATTATATCGCAAGTATTTGAAGCTAAATCATTTGTGTCTCATGGCTTTGAAGATAAGCCTCCTACTTCGCATTGATTTAACGCTAAATCATGTGTTTCGCAAAGATTTGAAGCTAACTCGTTGTTTCACCTGCATTTGATGCTATATCAATTATATTGCAAGTATTTGAAGCTAAATCATTTGTGTTGCATGGCTTTGAAGATAAGCCTTCCATTTTGCATTAATTTGAAGGTAAATCATGTGTTTCGCTTGGATTTGTAGCTAAGCCTTCTACTTCGCATTAATTTGGAACTAAATCATGTGTTTCGCTTGGATTTGTAGCTAAGTTGTTTGTTTCGCATGCATTTGAAGCTAAATCAATCATATAGCAAGTATTTGAAGCAGAATCATTTGTGTCGCATGGCTTTGAGGATAAGCCTTCTACTTCGCATTGATTTGGAACTAAATCATGTGTTTCGCTTGGATATGAAGCTAACTCGTTTGTTTCGCCTGCATTTGAAGCTAAATCATGTTTATCACAACTATCTGATTCTAAACCATTTGTTTCGCATGAATTTGAAGCTAAATCATGTGTTTCGCACAGATTTGAAGCTAACTCGTTTGTTTCGCCCTTATTTGAAGCTATATCATTTATATCGCAAGTCTGTGAAGCTAAATCATTTGTTTCGCATGGAGTTGAAGCTAAGGCTTCTACTTCGCATTGATTTGACACTATATCATGTGTTTCGCATGGATTTGAAGCTAACTCGTTTGTTTCGCCTGCATTTGATGCTGTATCAATTATATCGCAAGTATTTGAAGCTAAATCATTTGTGTCGCATGGCTTTGAAGCTAACTCGTTTGTTTCGCCTGCATTGATGCTATATCACTTCTATCGCAAGTATTTGAAGCTAAATCATTTGTGTCGCACGGATTTGAAGCTAAGCCTTCTACTTCGCATTGATTTGTAACTAAATCATGTGTTTCGCATGGATTTGAAGGTAAATCATGTGTTTCGCATGGATTTGAAACTATCTCGTTTGTTTCGCCTTCATTTGAAGCTAAATCATGTTTATCACAATTATCTGAATCTAAACCATTTGTTTCGCAAGAATATGAAGCTAAACCATGTGTTTCGCATGAATTTGAAGCTAAATCATGTATTTCGCACAGATTTGAAGCTAACTCGTTTGTTTCGCCTGCATTGAAACTGTATCACTTATATCACTTATCTATCGCAAGTATTTGATGGTTTCGCTTGGATTTGAAGGTAACTCGTTTGTTTCGCCCTTATTTGAAGCTATATCATTTATATCGCAAGTCTGTGAAGCTAAATCATTTGTTTCGCATGGAGTTGAAGCTAAGGCTTCTACTTCGCATTGATTTGACACTAAATCATGTGTTTCGCTTGGATTTGAAGCTAACTCGTTTGTTTCGCCTGCATTTGAAGCTATATCACTTATATCGCAAGTATTTGAAGCTAAGTCATTTGATTCGCATGGATATGAAGCTAAGCCTTCTACTTCGCATTGCTTTGAAGCTAAATCATGTGTTTCGCTTGGTTTTAAAGCTAACTCGTTTGTTTCGCATGCGGTTGAAGCTAAATGAAGTATATCACAAGTATATGAAGCTAAACCATTTGTTTTCCAAGAATATGAAACTAAACCATGTGTTTCGCTTGGATTTGAAGCTAAATCATGTGTTTCGCATAGACTTGAAGCTCCCTCGTTTGTTTCGCCTGCATTTGAAGCTATACCAATTATATCGCAAGTATTTGAAGCTAAATCATTTGCGTCGCATGGAGTTGAAGCTAAGGCTTCTACTTCGCATTGATTGGACACTAAATCATTTGTTTCGCTTGGATTTGAAGCTAACTCGTTTGTTTCGCCTGCATTTGATGCTGTATCAATTATATCGCAAGTATTTGACGCTAAATCATTTCTGACGCATGGCTTTGAAGCTAACTCGTTTGTTTCGCCTGCATTGAAGCTATATCACTTCTATCGCAAGTATTTGAAGCTAAATCATTTGTGTCGCACGGATTTGAAGCTAAGCCTTCTACTTCGCATTGATTTGTAACTAAATCATGTGTTTCGCTTGGATTTGAAGGTAAATCATGTGTTTCGCCTGCATTTGAAGCTAAATCATGTTTATCACAAGTATCTGAATCTAAACCAGTTGTTTCGCAAGAATATGAAGCTAAACCATGTGTTTCGCTGGGATTTGAAGCTAACTCGTTTGTTTCGCCTGCATTTGAAGCTATATCAATTATATCGCAAGTATTTGAATCTGAATCATTTGTGTCGTATGGCTTTGAGGATAAGCCTTCTACTTCGCATTAATTTGAAGGTAAATCATGTGTTTCGCTTGGATTTGAAGCTAACTCGTTTGTTTCGCCTGCATTTGAAGCTAAATCATGTTTATCACAAGTATCTGAATCTAAACCATTTGTTTCGCAAGAATATAAAGCTAAACCATGTGTTTCGCTTGGATTTGAAGGTAACTCGTTTGTTTCGCCTGCATTTGAAGCTATATCAATTATATCGCAAGTATTTGAAGCTAAATCATTTGTGTCGCATGGCTTTGAAGCTAACTCGTTTGTTTCGCCTGCATTGATGCTATATCACTTCTATCGCAAGTATTTGAAGCTAAATCATTTGTGTCGCACGGATTTGAAGCTAAGCCTTCTACTTAGCATTGATTTGAAACTAAATCATCTATTTTGCTTGGATTTGAATCTAACTCGTTTGTTTCGCCTGCCTTTGAAGCTTTATCAATTATATCGCAATTATCTGAAGCTAAATCATTTGTTTCTCATGTTTGTGAAGCTAAGCCTTCTACTTCGCATTGATTTGAAACTAAACCATGTGTTTCGCTGGGATTTGAAGCTAACTCGTCTGTTTCGCCTGCATTTGAAGCTATATCATTTATATCGCAAGTATATGAAGCTAAACCATTTGTTTCGCAAGAATATGAAGCTAAACCATGTGTTTCGCATGGATTTGAAGCTAACTCGTTTGTTTCGCCTGCATTTGTAGCTATATCATTTATATCGCAAGTATGTGAAGCTAAATCATTTGTTTCGCATGGATATGACGCTATGTCTACTACTTCGCATTGATGTTAAACAAAATCATGTGTTTCGCATGTATTTGAAGCGAAATCATGTGTTTCGCACAGATTTGAAGCTGTCTCGTTTGTCTCGCCTGCATTTGAATCTATATCATTTATATCGCAAGTCTGTGAAGCTAAATCGTTTGTTTCGCATGGAGTTGAAGCTAAGGCTTCTACTTCGCATTGATTTGGCACTAAATCATGTGTTTCGCTTGGATTTGAAGCTAACTCGTTTGTTTCGCCTGCATTTGAAGCTATATCAATTATATCGCAAGTATTTGAAGCTAAATCATTTGTGTCGCATGGCTTTGAAGATAATCCTTCTACTTTGCATTAATTTGAAGGTAAATCATGTGTTTCGCTTGGATTTGAAGGTAACTCGTTTGTTTCGCCAGCATTTGAAGCTATATCAATTATATCGCAAGTATTTGAATCTGAATCATTTGTGTCGCATTGCTTTGAGGATAAGACTTCTACTTCGCATTAATTTGAAGGTAAATCATGTGTTTCGCTTGGATTTGAAGCTAACTCGTTTGTTTCGCCTGCATTTGAAGCTATATCATTTATATCGCAAGTATGTGAAACTAAATCATTTCTTTCGCATGGATATGAAGCTATGCCTACTACTTCGCATTGATTTGTAACTAAATCATGTGTTTCGCATGGATTTGAAGGTAAATCATGTGTTTCGCATGGATTTGAAACTATCTCGTTTGTTTCGCCTGCATTTGAAGCTAAATCATGTTTATCACAAGTATCTGAATCTAAACCATTTGTTTCGCAAGAATATGAAGCTAAACCATGTGTTTCGCTTGGATTCGAAGGTAACTCGTTTGTTTCGCCTGCATTTGAAGCTATATCAATTATATCGCAAGTATTTGAAGCTAAATCATTTGTGTCTCATGGCTTTGAAGAAAGCCTTCTACTATGCATTAATTTGAAGGTAAATCATGCGTTTCGCTTGGATTCGAAGGTAACTCGTTTGTTTCGCCTGCATTTGAAGCTAAATCATGTTTATCACAATTATCTGAATCTAAACCATTTGTTTCGCAAGAATATGAAGCTAAACCATGTGTTTCGCATGAATTTGAAGCTAAATCATGTATTTCGCACAGATTTGAAGCTAACTCGTTTGTTTCGCCTGCATTGAAACTGTATCACTTATATCACTTATCTATCGCAAGTATTTGATGGTTTCGCTTGGATTTGAAGGTAACTCGTTTGATTCGCCCTTATTTGAAGCTATATCATTTATATCGCAAGTCTGTGAAGCTAAATCATTTGTTTCGCATGGAGTTGAAGCTAAGGCTTCTACTTCGCATTGATTTGACACTATATCATGTGTTTCGCATGGATTTGAAGCTAACTCGTTTGTTTCGCCTGCATTTGATGCTGTATCAATTATATCGCAAGTATTTGAAGCTAAATCATTTGTGTCGCATGGCTTTGAAGCTAACTCGTTTGTTTCGCCTGCATTGATGCTATATCACTTCTATCGCAAGTATTTGAAGCTAAATCATTTGTGTCGCACGGATTTGAAGCTAAGCCTTCTACTTCGCATTGATTTGTAACTAAATCATGTGTTTCGCATGGATTTGAAGGTAAATCATGTGTTTCGCATGGATTTGAAACTATCTCGTTTGTTTCGCCTTCATTTGAAGCTAAATCATGTTTATCACAATTATCTGAATCTAAACCATTTGTTTCGCAAGAATATGAAGCTAAACCATGTGTTTCGCATGAATTTGAAGCTAAATCATGTATTTCGCACAGATTTGAAGCTAACTCGTTTGTTTCGCCTGCATTGAAACTGTATCACTTATATCACTTATCTATCGCAAGTATTTGATGGTTTCGCTTGGATTTGAAGGTAACTCGTTTGTTTCGCCCTTATTTGAAGCTATATCATTTATATCGCAAGTCTGTGAAGCTAAATCATTTGTTTCGCATGGAGTTGAAGCTAAGGCTTCTACTTCGCATTGATTTGACACTAAATCATGTGTTTCGCTTGGATTTGAAGCTAACTCGTTTGTTTCGCCTGCATTTGAAGCTATATCACTTATATCGCAAGTATTTGAAGCTAAGTCATTTGATTCGCATGGATATGAAGCTAAGCCTTCTACTTCGCATTGCTTTGAAGCTAAATCATGTGTTTCGCTTGGTTTTAAAGCTAACTCGTTTGTTTCGCATGCGGTTGAAGCTAAATGAAGTATATCACAAGTATATGAAGCTAAACCATTTGTTTTCCAAGAATATGAAACTAAACCATGTGTTTCGCTTGGATTTGAAGCTAAATCATGTGTTTCGCATAGACTTGAAGCTCCCTCGTTTGTTTCGCCTGCATTTGAAGCTATACCAATTATATCGCAAGTATTTGAAGCTAAATCATTTGCGTCGCATGGAGTTGAAGCTAAGGCTTCTACTTCGCATTGATTGGACACTAAATCATTTGTTTCGCTTGGATTTGAAGCTAACTCGTTTGTTTCGCCTGCATTTGATGCTGTATCAATTATATCGCAAGTATTTGACGCTAAATCATTTCTGACGCATGGCTTTGAAGCTAACTCGTTTGTTTCGCCTGCATTGAAGCTATATCACTTCTATCGCAAGTATTTGAAGCTAAATCATTTGTGTCGCACGGATTTGAAGCTAAGCCTTCTACTTCGCATTGATTTGTAACTAAATCATGTGTTTCGCTTGGATTTGAAGGTAAATCATGTGTTTCGCCTGCATTTGAAGCTAAATCATGTTTATCACAAGTATCTGAATCTAAACCAGTTGTTTCGCAAGAATATGAAGCTAAACCATGTGTTTCGCTGGGATTTGAAGCTAACTCGTTTGTTTCGCCTGCATTTGAAGCTATATCAATTATATCGCAAGTATTTGAATCTGAATCATTTGTGTCGTATGGCTTTGAGGATAAGCCTTCTACTTCGCATTAATTTGAAGGTAAATCATGTGTTTCGCTTGGATTTGAAGCTAACTCGTTTGTTTCGCCTGCATTTGAAGCTAAATCATGTTTATCACAAGTATCTGAATCTAAACCATTTGTTTCGCAAGAATATAAAGCTAAACCATGTGTTTCGCTTGGATTTGAAGGTAACTCGTTTGTTTCGCCTGCATTTGAAGCTATATCAATTATATCGCAAGTATTTGAAGCTAAATCATTTGTGTCGCATGGCTTTGAAGCTAACTCGTTTGTTTCGCCTGCATTGATGCTATATCACTTCTATCGCAAGTATTTGAAGCTAAATCATTTGTGTCGCACGGATTTGAAGCTAAGCCTTCTACTTAGCATTGATTTGAAACTAAATCATCTATTTTGCTTGGATTTGAATCTAACTCGTTTGTTTCGCCTGCCTTTGAAGCTTTATCAATTATATCGCAATTATCTGAAGCTAAATCATTTGTTTCTCATGTTTGTGAAGCTAAGCCTTCTACTTCGCATTGATTTGAAACTAAACCATGTGTTTCGCTGGGATTTGAAGCTAACTCGTCTGTTTCGCCTGCATTTGAAGCTATATCATTTATATCGCAAGTATATGAAGCTAAACCATTTGTTTCGCAAGAATATGAAGCTAAACCATGTGTTTCGCATGGATTTGAAGCTAACTCGTTTGTTTCGCCTGCATTTGTAGCTATATCATTTATATCGCAAGTATGTGAAGCTAAATCATTTGTTTCGCATGGATATGACGCTATGTCTACTACTTCGCATTGATGTTAAACAAAATCATGTGTTTCGCATGTATTTGAAGCGAAATCATGTGTTTCGCACAGATTTGAAGCTGTCTCGTTTGTCTCGCCTGCATTTGAATCTATATCATTTATATCGCAAGTCTGTGAAGCTAAATCGTTTGTTTCGCATGGAGTTGAAGCTAAGGCTTCTACTTCGCATTGATTTGGCACTAAATCATGTGTTTCGCTTGGATTTGAAGCTAACTCGTTTGTTTCGCCTGCATTTGAAGCTATATCAATTATATCGCAAGTATTTGAAGCTAAATCATTTGTGTCGCATGGCTTTGAAGATAATCCTTCTACTTTGCATTAATTTGAAGGTAAATCATGTGTTTCGCTTGGATTTGAAGGTAACTCGTTTGTTTCGCCAGCATTTGAAGCTATATCAATTATATCGCAAGTATTTGAATCTGAATCATTTGTGTCGCATTGCTTTGAGGATAAGACTTCTACTTCGCATTAATTTGAAGGTAAATCATGTGTTTCGCTTGGATTTGAAGCTAACTCGTTTGTTTCGCCTGCATTTGAAGCTATATCATTTATATCGCAAGTATGTGAAACTAAATCATTTCTTTCGCATGGATATGAAGCTATGCCTACTACTTCGCATTGATTTGTAACTAAATCATGTGTTTCGCATGGATTTGAAGGTAAATCATGTGTTTCGCATGGATTTGAAACTATCTCGTTTGTTTCGCCTGCATTTGAAGCTAAATCATGTTTATCACAAGTATCTGAATCTAAACCATTTGTTTCGCAAGAATATGAAGCTAAACCATGTGTTTCGCTTGGATTCGAAGGTAACTCGTTTGTTTCGCCTGCATTTGAAGCTATATCAATTATATCGCAAGTATTTGAAGCTAAATCATTTGTGTCTCATGGCTTTGAAGAAAGCCTTCTACTATGCATTAATTTGAAGGTAAATCATGCGTTTCGCTTGGATTCGAAGGTAACTCGTTTGTTTCGCCTGCATTTGAAGCTAAATCATGTTTATCACAATTATCTGAATCTAAACCATTTGTTTCGCAAGAATATGAAGCTAAACCATGTGTTTCGCATGAATTTGAAGCTAAATCATGTATTTCGCACAGATTTGAAGCTAACTCGTTTGTTTCGCCTGCATTGAAACTGTATCACTTATATCACTTATCTATCGCAAGTATTTGATGGTTTCGCTTGGATTTGAAGGTAACTCGTTTGATTCGCCCTTATTTGAAGCTATATCATTTATATCGCAAGTCTGTGAAGCTAAATCATTTGTTTCGCATGGAGTTGAAGCTAAGGCTTCTACTTCGCATTGATTTGAAACTAAACCATGTGTTTCGCTGGGATTTGAAGCTAACTCGTTTGTTTCGCCTGCATTTGAGGCTATATCATTTATATCGCAAGTATGTGAAGCTAAATCAATTGTTTCGCATGGATATGAAGCTATGTCTACTACTTCGCATTGATGTGAAACAAAATCATGTGTTTCGCATGGATTTGAAGCTAAATCATTTGTGTCGCATGGCTTTGAAGCTAACTCGTTTGTTTCGCCTGCATTGAAGCTATATCACTTCTATCGCACGTATTTGAAGCTAAATCATTTGTGTCGCATGGATTTGAAGCTAAGCCTTCTACTTCGCATTGATTTGAAGCTAAATCATGTGTTTCGCACAGATTTGAAGCTAACTCGTTTGTTTCGCCTGCATTTCATGCTATATCATTTATATCGCAAGTATTTAAAGCTAAATCATTTGTGTCGCATGGCTTTGAAGCTAAGCCTTCTACTTCGCATCGATTTGACGCTAAATCATGTGTTCCGCACAGATTTGAAGCTAACTCGTTTGTTTCGCCTGCATTTGAGGCTATATCATTTATATCGCAAGTATGTGAAGCTAAATCATTTGTTTCGCATGGATATGAAGCTATGTCTACTACTTCGCATTGATTTGAAACTACATCATGTGTTTCGCATGGATTTGAAGCTGAATCATGTGTTTCGCATGGATGTGAAGCTAACTCTGTTTCGCCTGCATTTGAAGCTAAATTATGTTTATCACAAGTATCTGAATCTAAACAATTTGTTTCGCAAGAATATGAAGCTAAACCATGTGTTTCGCATGAATTTTAAGCTAAATCATGTGTTTCGCACAGATTTGAAGCTAACTCGTTTGTTTCGCCTGCATTTGAAGCTATATCAATTATATCGCAAGTATTTGAAGCTAAATCATGTGTTTCGCACAGATTTGAAGCTAAGCCTTCTGCTTCGCATTGATTTGAAACTAAATCATGTGTTTCGCTTGGATTTGAAAGTAACTCGTTTGTTTCGCATGTATTTGAAGCTACATCATTTATATCGCAAATATATGAAGCTAAACCATTTGTTTCGCAAGAATATGTAGCTAAACCATGTGTTTCGCTTGGATTTGAAACTAACTAGTTTTTTTCGCCTGCATTTGAAGCTAAATCATGTTTATCACAAGTATCTGAATCTAAACCATTTGTTTCGCAAGAATATGAAGCTAAACCATGTATTTCGCATTGATTTGGAACTAAATCATGTGTTTCGCATGGATTTGAAGCTAAATCAAGGGGTTTCGCATGGATTTGAAACTAACTCGTTTGTTTCGCCTGCATTTGAAGCTAAATCATGTTTATCACAAGTATCTGAATCTAAACCATTTGTTTCGCAAGAATATGAAGCTAAACCATGTGTTTCGCTTGGATTTGAAGGTAACTCGTTTGTTTCGCCTGCATTGAAGCTATATCACTTCTATCGCAAGTATTTGAAGCTAAATCATTTGTGTCGCACGGATTTGAAGCTAAGCCTTCTACTTCGCATTGATTTGAAACTAGATCATCTGTTTTGCTTGGATTTGAATCTAACTCGTTTGTTTCGCCTGCATTTGAAGCTTTATCAATTATATCGCAATTATCTGAAGCTACATCATTTGTTTCTCATGTATGTGAAGCTAAGCCTTCTACTTCGCATTGATTTGAAACTAAACCATGTGTTTCGCTGGGATTTGAAGCTAACTCGTTTGTTTCGCCTGCATTTGATGCTATATCAATTATATTGCAAGTATTTGAAGCTAAGTCATTTGTGTTGCATGGCTTTGAAGATAAGCCTTCCACTTAGCATTAATTTGAAGGTAAATCATGTGTTTCGCTTGATTTTAAGCTAAGCCTTCTACTTCGCATTGATTTGGAACTAAATCATGTGTTTCGCATGGATTTGAAACTATCTTGTTTGTTTCGCCTGCATTTGAAGCTAAATCATGTTTATCACAAGTATCTGAATCTAAACCATTTGTTTCGCAAGAATATGAAGCTAAACCATGTGTTTCGCTTGGATTTGAAGGTAACTCGTTTGTTTCGCCTGCATTTGAAGCTATATCATTTATATCGCAAGTATGTGAAGCTAAATCATTTGTTTCGCATGGATTTTAAGCTAAGCCTTCTGCATCGCATGATTTGAAGCTAAATCATGTATTTCGCACAGATTTGAAGCTAACTCGTTTGTTCCGCCCTTATTTGAAGCTATATCATTTATATCGCAAGTCTGTGAAGCTAAATCATTTGTTTCGCATAGAGTTGAAGCTAAGGCTTCTACTTCGCATTGATTTGACACTAAGTCATGTGTTTCGCTTGGATTTGAAGCTAACTCGTTTGTTTCGCCTGCATTTGAAGCTTTATCAATTATATCGCAAGTATTTGACGCTAAATCATTTCTGTCGCATGGCTTTGAAGCTAACTCGTTTGTTTCGCCTGCATTGAAGCTATATCACTTCTATCGCAAGTATTTGAAGCTAAATCATTTGTGTCGCACGGATTTGAAGCTAAGCCTTCTACTTCGCATTGATTTGTAACTAAATCATGTGTTTCGCATGGATTTGAAGGTAAATCATGTGTTTCGCCTGCATTTGAAGCTAAATCATGTTTATCACAAGTATCTGAATCTAAACCATTTGTTTCGCAAGAATATAAAGCTAAACCATGTGTTTCGCTTGGATTTGAAGGTAACTCGTTTGTTTCGCCTGCATTTGAAGCTATATCAATTATATCGCAAGTATTTGAAGCTAAATCATTTGTGTCGCATGGCTTTGAAGCTAACTCGTTTGTTTCGCCTGCATTGATGCTATATCACTTCTATCGCAAGTATTTGAAGCTAAATCATTTGTGTCGCACGGATTTGAAGCTAAGCCTTCTACTTAGCATTGATTTGAAACTAAATCATCTATTTTGCTTGGATTTGAATCTAACTCGTTTGTTTCGCCTGCCTTTGAAGCTTTATCAATTATATCGCAATTATCTGAAGCTAAATCATTTGTTTCTCATGTTTGTGAAGCTAAGCCTTCTACTTCGCATTGATTTGAAACTAAACCATGTGTTTCGCTGGGATTTGAAGCTAACTCGTCTGTTTCGCCTGCATTTGAAGCTATATCATTTATATCGCAAGTATATGAAGCTAAACCATTTGTTTCGCAAGAATATGAAGCTAAACCATGTGTTTCGCATGGATTTGAAGCTAACTCGTTTGTTTCGCCTGCATTTGTAGCTATATCATTTATATCGCAAGTATTTGAAGCTAAATCATGTGTTTCGCACAGATTTGAAGCTAAGCCTTCTGCTTCGCATTGATTTGAAACTAAATCATGTGTTTCGCTTGGATTTGAAAGTAACTCGTTTGTTTCGCATGTATTTGAAGCTACATCATTTATATCGCAAATATATGAAGCTAAACCATTTGTTTCGCAAGAATATGTAGCTAAACCATGTGTTTCGCTTGGATTTGAAACTAACTAGTTTTTTTCGCCTGCATTTGAAGCTAAATCATGTTTATCACAAGTATCTGAATCTAAACCATTTGTTTCGCAAGAATATGAAGCTAAACCATGTGTTTCGCTTGGATTTGAAGGTAACTCGTTTGTTTCGCCTGCATTGAAGCTATATCACTTCTATCGCAAGTATTTGAAGCTAAATCATTTGTGTCGCACGGATTTGAAGCTAAGCCTTCTACTTCGCATTGATTTGAAACTAAATCATCTGTTTTGCTTGGATTTGAATCTAACTCGTTTGTTTCGCCTGCATTTGAAGCTTTATCAATTATATCGCAATTATCTGAAGCTACATCATTTGTTTCTCATGTATGTGAAGCTAAGCCTTCTACTTCGCATTGATTTGAAACTAAACCATGTGTTTCGCTGGGATTTGAAGCTAACTCGTTTGTTTCGCCTGCATTTGATTCTATATCAATTATATTGCAAGTATTTGAAGCTAAGTCATTTGTGTTGCATGGCTTTGAAGATAAGCCTTCCACTTAGCATTAATTTGAAGGTAAATCATGTGTTTCGCTTGATTTTAAGCTAAGCCTTCTACTTCGCATTGATTTGGAACTAAATCATGTGTTTCGCATGGATTTGAAACTATCTTGTTTGTTTCGCCTGCATTTGAAGCTAAATCATGTTTATCACAAGTATCTGAATCTAAACCATTTGTTTCGCAAGAATATGAAGCTAAACCATGTGTTTCGCTTGGATTTGAAGGTAACTCGTTTGTTTCGCCTGCATTTGAAGCTATATCATTTATATCGCAAGTATGTGAAGCTAAATCATTTGTTTCGCATGGATTTTAAGCTAAGCCTTCTGCATCGCATGATTTGAAGCTAAATCATGTATTTCGCACAGATTTGAAGCTAACTCGTTTGTTCCGCCCTTATTTGAAGCTATATCATTTATATCGCAAGTCTGTGAAGCTAAATCATTTGTTTCGCATAGAGTTGAAGCTAAGGCTTCTACTTCGCATTGATTTGACACTAAGTCATGTGTTTCGCTTGGATTTGAAGCTAACTCGTTTGTTTCGCCTGCATTTGAAGCTTTATCAATTATATCGCAAGTATTTGACGCTAAATCATTTCTGTCGCATGGCTTTGAAGCTAACTCGTTTGTTTCGCCTGCATGAAGCTATATCACTTCTATCGCAAGTATTTGAAGCTAAATCATTTGTGTCGCACGGATTTGAAGCTAAGCCTTCTACTTCGCATTGATTTGTAACTAAATCATGTGTTTCGCATGGATTTGAAGGTAAATCATGTGTTTCGCCTGCATTTGAAGCTAAATCATGTTTATCACAAGTATCTGAATCTAAACCATTTGTTTCGCAAGAATATAAAGCTAAACCATGTGTTTCGCTTGGATTTGAAGGTAACTCGTTTGTTTCGCCTGCATTTGAAGCTATATCAATTATATCGCAAGTATTTGAAGCTAAATCATTTGTGTCGCACGGATTTGAAGCTAAGCCTTCTACTTAGCATTGATTTGAAACTAAATCATCTATTTTGCTTGGATTTGAATCTAACTCGTTTGTTTCGCCTGCCTTTGAAGCTTTATCAATTATATCGCAATTATCTGAAGCTAAATCATTTGTTTCTCATGT